>NC_135958.1:36567469-36850515 GCF_053455715.1 Rhinoraja longicauda
GGGATATATTTACATTTAGAAGTGAATGAGCTAATTAGGGACAGTCAGCAGTCTTTAGCAATTGATGGAGATGATTGATGAGGGTAGGACAGTGGATGATGACTGTGTGGATTTTAGTAAGCCATTTGACCATGCCCCTCTTGGTCAGCTGATCCAGAAGATTAAGATGCAAGAGTTCTACGATGACTTGGTAAATTGGATTCAAAACTGTATTACCCATAGACGACAAAGGGTAACGGTGAAAAGGTGTTATTCTGGCTGAAGGTATGTAACCAGTGGTGTTCTGCAGGGATCAGTGCTGGGACCTTTATTATTTGTGATATAGAGAAATTAATTGGATGAAAATGGAGATGGGTTTGTTCATAAGTTTGTAAATTACTCAAAAATTGATGAAGTTGCGAACAGTGAAGAAAGCCTTTGAAGGATACAGCATTATATACAGTAGATCAGTTACAGATATAGCAAAGAAATGACAGATGGAGTTTAATCTGAGCAAATGTGAAGTATATGGCACTTTGGCAGGTGAAATGTCAGGGGAAAGTATATAGGTAACGGCAGAACCCATAACAGCATGGATGTACATATGGATCTTATTGCTCTGAGAGTAGCAACACAAGTAGATAGAGCGATAAAGAAGGTATGTTGTATGCTTGCCTATTGGCAGGGTTTGAGCATAAGAGGTACAAAGTCATGTTGCACCTTTACAAGTGCTTGGGTGGGCCGCATTTGGAGTATCATGTGCAATTCTAATCATCCCATTACTGAAAGAATGTAAAAGCTTTGGAGAGGATGCAGTAGAGGTGCAGAAGAGGTTTACCAGAATGCTACCTGGAATATAGTGTATTAGAAACGGGACAGATTGTACAGGTTGTACAAATTTGGATTGTTTACTCTTGAGGATCAGCGACTGAGGGGGAGATCTGATAGGCTTATAAAATCATAAGACGTACACAAAGAGTACACAGCCAGAATCTTTTCCCATGGTGGAAATGGCAAATACTAGACGGCATATGCAGTCGTACATAGTGATACTAGAGGAAAGCTTGGTGAGAGCTTTGGCGGCACAGAAGAGAAGCTCCTGGCTAGTGCCGCGGAGCAGTGCAAGAGTGGACCCCGTGGCCGGCTGAGGACGGGCCATGGAGAGACAGTTGGGCCACAGCTCGGGTTGCCGAGATAGAAGAGGGATCAACATGACTCTAATGAGTACTTTTGTAATTGTTGGTGCCAGAATCAATTCTTTGTGTACTTTGTGTATTAGAAACATAGAAACATAGAAAATAGGTGCAGGAGTAGGCCATTCGGCCCTTCGAGCCTGCACCGCCATTCAATATGATCATGGCTGATCATCCAGCTCAGTAACCTGTACCTGCCTTCTCTCCATACCCCCTGATCCCTTTAGCCACAAGTGCCACATCTAACTCCCTCTTAAATATAGCCAATGAACTGGCCTCAACTACCTTCTGTGGCAGAGAATTCCACAGATTCACCACTCTGTGTGAAAAAAAACTTTCTCATCTCGGTCCTAAAAGACTTCCCCCTTATCCTTAAACTGTGACCCCTTGTATGCAATAACATAGAATTTCACTGTACCTAGGTATATATAAAGTATAATTGAATCAATAGCTTTCAGGTGAGAGGAGGGAGGTTTAAAGGATCGGTGTTTTATACAATTCTGGAACTGACTGACAAGAGTCATAGTGCAAGCAGATGCAGTAGTAATGTTTTGGAGGCATTTACTTAGGCACATGAATATGCAGAAATTGGAAATATATGGATCAAGTGTAGGCAGTTGGGATTTGTTAAATTTGGCATCAAGTTTGGTAAAGACATTGTGTGCTGATGGGCCTGTCCCTGTGCTGTACTGTTCTATGTTTCATGTTCTGTACTGGGATACACCTGAAATGATAATATGCTTCTTCACTTTCTATGCATTAATGGACCTCTTGATAACTCCTGGCATTTTTTTTGTTTTTAATTTAAAGTATTTGCAGTTTTTCTTTATATTTTAAATGCTTGTTTGCTTCGTAATCTGCAAAACCTTAATACATTCACTAAATATCATTCTTGTTTTAGAGGCATGATTTTGAAATTTATCTTTTTTCTGAAATGAAAGGATAATTGACTCCAACATTAAATATGTAGACTATTCAAACTGAATATTACAAACAGGTAATATTCAGAAAACATCTCTTCCATTAGTGTCGAATGATTTGTTCTTTGATTCCTAAGTTAATTATTGTCAATTTATTTCTGAGCTCAAAGGTCATTTGACCACATTCAGTGTGGTAATAGGAAACAACTGGACTCTCGTTATCCCCACTGATTTAATGTGGTTTTGCCCCACAGCCAGCTACGAAGATCCATCTGAGAAAATAGTCTTAATTGTTTTGCCAGATGGAACTCCAAAAAACAATTCCGTACATTCAACAACATAATTAATAGCTAATATTACGAATTCAGGTCTGCAACATAATTATTGTGTCCTTATATTTAAATAATGTAGTTTCATAGCGTTTCCAATCTGTTTGCATAAGGAGGCAATCATGTGCAAAAGTATTTAATGGTTCGTAATCCACATCTTGATGCCATTTTACAAGACAATTAAGGCCTGTTTTAGCTCTGTTTAGACAAACAATCTGACCAGATCCATTAAAAGGCTTTTAGATGGGCACATGGATATACAGGGAATGGAGGGGTAGAGATCTTGTGCAGGCAGATGAGATTTGTTTAGCTTACATCATGTTCAGCACAAACATCATGGCCCCAAGGTCCTAGTTCCTGTAGTGGGCATTTCTATGTTCGATACGTTACTGCATATTCTTGGAGCATGGAGTCTGCTAGGGAAGATTTTGATTGCCTCTTGCTCACAGCGCACTCCCTGCGTCCTCTAATTAAATGCTTCCTTTGTTACTCCAGTGCTAAACTTCACCTCAGTCACGTAGGCTCCTGCTGTATCTCCTTGATAAGACATCTTCCTGCCTTAGCTCCTTGGTGCCCTGATTTGACTCTCAGAATTCTGATTGTCCATCCAAGTGAAGCACTCCTCCTACAGTATCCCCACCGAAGACCTTTGTATTCAGATGTGTAAGAGCAATTCAATACAATACAATACAATATATCTTTATTGTCATTGTACAGGGGTACAACGAGATTGGGAATGCGCCTCCCATACGATGCAATAAATCAATTAGCTAGTCAGTATTAATTTAAACAACCCAATGAAACAAATTAGAACAGTTTTAAAACAGAATAAAGTGCAAGTAGATCTGTGCCGGTTCACTGTGCGATGTGACCATCCGGCTCAGCAGGACCGGTTCATAGCAGCTATGGCCCTGGGGATGAAGCTGTTCCTGAGTCTAGAGCTGCGGGCATAGAAGGCCTTGTAGCGTCTGCCCGATGGTAGAAGTTCGAACAGACTGTTGCAGGGGTGTGAAGAGTCCTTGTGGATGCTGGTGGCTTTTCTGAGGCATCGTGTGTTGTAGATGCCCTCCAAGGCTGGTAGCTGTGTTCCGATAGTCCTCTGAGCTCTATGGACTACCAGCTGAAGAGCTTTCCTCTCTGCCTCCGTGCAGCTGAGATAACACTGTGCACGGCACTTTAGGACTTGTGTGCAATGTTTTGTACAGGAGTTTTACTGTGTAGCTGGATGAAGTTCTTCCTGATATCTATTCTAAATTTTCTTTCAACTGGTTTAACCTATATATGGGTTTATATTAATATCCTCAACAAAACTACCACCAGACTTCATTTCCACTTTGCCTTGACAATTACTATGTCATCCATAGGATTCTTGTGACATCTATTTATTTTTATAATTTGTAATGCTATAACTCTTATTCTATTACATTTCATGTATCTTTGAATAACCTTTGAGTCTCCAGAAATGAAAGACTGAGCTCCTAGACGCTGCTGCAAGCAGCCCAAAAGAAAAGTCAAAGATGCATAAGTAATATCATATGTTTCATTAACTTTCTTTGAACAATTCATGAACTTTCTTTGTGGTTAAGATGGGCTGGGAAAGCTCTCTGACTGGAAAGAGCATATAATGTGATGACAGCTTTAGTGATGTGCCCAGCTGGTTGGCAGTCCCGAGGTCACTGATCTTCTGAGTTTTATCTATCCTGTCTTAAGTCTCGAGATCCTTTCTTGCATTCAACTGTCCCTTCGTCCAGTTTATCAGCGCTTGCTAATTTGGCTAGTTCGCATTGAAATAAGTAATAGGGAACAGGAAAGCTGGCGGCATTGGTCCCTGTCCTATTTTGCTCAGGAGAACAGGGTCAAGACGAAAGAAAGTATCAAGCACCTATTGTTTAGAGGCTGCAAGCAGAGGGGTGAGTGGAAACTAATTATAACGTTTATTTTTCAAAAAAGCTTAGCGCCGACTCGATGAGCTGAATGGCCATTTTTAGCACATTATGTGTTTGCTCTTCATTCCTGACAACATCTGATCCACAATCAGACTTCAATCTTTTTCATTGTTCTCACTTTTTACGTGCCGAGTACCTTTGCAAATTTTGTCAGACTCTTTGGAAATCTGGTGCATTGTGCCTTATGATATGATTTACTGACAAATATCAAATCAATTAAATAGGCAATATCTCAAACTTCAAAAGTGTATTCCCAATTTTTTTAGTCATCTCGATGAGGCAAATGAAGAAACCGCGTGCTCTTCCACAGATGGGGCAGGAGAAAGCTGACAAGATCAAGAGAGTGGGAAGTTTATGAGGTGTTATGTCCGCCACAAGTAAGGCTTCTGTTTGCACCTGCTGTACAGCCTCGAGGTCCTCAATACAATCCCAAATCCAACTTATCTACTTTGAGCAGTCATGGGCCAGGGCTTCTCAGGAATCAGTGGGGATGATGCACTTCTTCAAGGAAGCTTTGAACCGATTCTGGAATGTATTTTCTGTAAAACTGGTGATCTTCTCCTACAACCGAGTTCAGAATAAAGTACTGTATTTATTTTGGAAGTCTGACATGAGGTATGCAGATAATAACTCCATCGTGACAGAGCAGGAGTTCCTAGGGATTCAGTGCCAAAATTTACGAAGACCAAATTGGTGGTATTTTTCCAGTGCATTCAGTTGCCTGCAGCAAGTAGTCAAGGCCTCAAGAAGCATACAGAAGGCCAGGGTTGACCATGAATTTTGTGTCAGTTCAGAGGTCTTAATTTTCAGATACTCATTTGCACAATCAACTAAAGACTGTCCCAGCCTGTTGAAATCAATGGTGAATTTTAATAATTCACGCTTTCCAGACTTTCATTGTGAATGTTTGGACGGCAATGAGGTGCGACTGGGTAGGTTTGCTGTGGGCTTCAGTGCGTATGCCTCATCAGAAGTTTCTAGAGATGGAGCATATGCACTGAAGACTGTAGCAGTTTGGTGTTGGAGTGAGGCAAAGGATCTAAAGGTTGTTGATCAGGGGGTTCTTCTGCGATGCCAGACTTGTTCATTCTTGATGGCAAAGCTCACACCATGAAGATGGTGATCTTTATCCTTATTCTTTAAACTGGTCATTTCTTGCCTGACATGTTTCACTCAGCGCAGCAATGCAAATGTCAAACTATCTGAGTTCCTGAGTTTTGATGTCGGAGCAGCATTAGGGCCTCTCAATGCTGTAATTATCTGTGAACTTCTGACTTTCCAAGTGCCAACTTCCAATGGTAGAATGGAAATTACCTGTGTGTGGCTTTGTTTAACATGGGGTATTTACCACATATCAGCTACCACATCAGTTATTATCTTCTTATCATCCTTATGTTCACTATGAATTATTAAGTTTATTATACATGGCTTGGTTAGCTTGTTTCCAACGTCCAATCGTGACGAGTGTAAGCATTTAAAAGGTGTTGTTCCTATCCTCTTTGATACATTGAAATAGGCTGCATTTATCTGGAGATCGTGTTCATGTGTCTTCAAAATTTGGCAGAAGCTTCAACCTGGAGTTCAATGCTCTTAAGACAGTGCAACTGATTGTAGACTTTAGAAGAGCTCCCCCTCCCCTACCCCCACTCACCATCGACAACACCACAGTCACATCTGTGGAGTTATTTAAGTTCCTTGGAACCATCATCTCCAAGGACCTTAAATGGGAGGCCACCATCAACTCCACAGTCAAAAAGGCCCAACAGAGGATGTACTTCCTGTGGCAGCTGAAGAAACACAATCTGCCACAGACAATGATGGTCCAATTCTATAATGCCTTCGTAGAGTCCATCCTCACCTTCTCCATCATGGTCTGGTTTGGCTCAGCCACCAAGCACGACATCCGGAGGCTGCAACGAATCATTCAATCAGCTGAGAAGGTTGTTGGCTGCAACCTTCCCCCATTGATGAACTGTACACTGCAAGGGCCAGGAAACGAGTGGGCAAGATCATCTCTGACCCCTCTCACCCTGGCCACAAACTCTTTGAAGCACTTCCCTCTGGAAGGCAACTCCGGACTGTCAAAGCAGCCACAGCCAGACATAAAAACAGCTTTTTTTTCACGAGTAGTAGCTCTACTCAATAACGAAAAATCTGTGGTCTCTTCTTGCTCTGGTTTATTTCACTCACATGTTTAAACCAATAATGTTGTATTCTTAATGTTTTATGCTTTATTCTTAATTATTTACTGTATGTTCGTGTTGTTACTTGCGAGCAGAGCACCAAGGCACATACCTTGTATGTGTACATACTTGGCCATACAAACCCACTGACTCCCACAGCTATCTGGGCTACACTTCTTCCCATCCTGTCTCCTGCCAAAAGTCTATCCCCTACTCCCAATTCCTCCATCTACGCCGTATCTGCGCCCAGAATGAGGTGTTTCACACTAGGGCATCAGAGATGTCGTCATTCTTTAGGAAACGGGGCTTCCCCTCTTCCATTATAGATGAGGCTCTCACTAGGGCCTCCTCTATATACCCCGCAACTCCACTCTTGCTCCCCCTCCACCCATTAGTAACAAGGACAGAATCCCCCTTGTCCTCACCTTCCACCCCATCAGCCAACATATCCAACAAATTATCCTCCAACCTTTTCATCACCTCCAACGGGATCCCACTACTGGCCACATCTTCCCATCTCCTTCCCTTATTGCCTTCCGCAGAGACCGTTCCCTCCGTAACTCCCTGGTCCACTCGTCCCTTCCTACCCAAACCACCCCATCCCCGGGCACTTTCCCCTACAACCGCAGGAGATGCAACACCTGCCCCATTACCTCCCCCCTCGATTCCATCCAAGGACCCAAACAGTCTTTCCAGGTGAGGCAGAGGTTCACCTGCACTTCCTCCAACCTCATCTATTGTATCCGCTGTTCCAGGTGTCAACTTCTCTACATCGGCGAGACCAAAGCAGGCTCGACGATTGTGTCGCTCAATACCTGTGCTCAGTCCGCCTTAACCAACCTGATCTCTCAGTGGCTGAGCACTTCAACTCCCCCTCCCACTCCCAGTCTGACCTTTCTGTCATGGGTCTCCTCCAGTGTCATAGTGAGGCCCACCGGAAATTGGAGGAACAGCACCTCATATTTCGCTTGGGCAGCTTGCAGCCCAGTGGTATGAACATTGACTTCTCCAACTTCAGATAGTTCCTCTGTCCCTCACTTCCCCTCCCCCTGTTCTCCCACTGTCTTCCTGTCTCCACCTACATCCTTTCTTTTTCTCACCCCCCTTGACATCAGTCTGAAGAAGGGTCTTGACCCGAAACGTCACCCATTCCTTCTCTCCAAGATGCTGCCTGACCTGCTGAGTTACCCCAGGATTTTGTGATACCTGGCCATTAAACATAAGGGCCTGTCCCAGTTACTCGATTTTTAAGGCAACTGCCGACGACTGTCAAAGTCGTAGCAGATCGCTGAAATATTTTACACCCTACGGCAATGTCTACAACAATGACCACGACAATGCCGAGTCAGGTCATTACAAGTTTCATTTTTTGTGAAACTAGCACCTGGCTAAGAGATTACACCGTCTTCGGAAACATCGCAAAATTCCCAGGCTTACCTGACCGTCAAACTGTCGCCTCCAATCTACCTGTCGAATGTCCTGACGGTAAATAAATTGGTTAAACAAAACTATCTTCTGGTATCTTCAAATGCATTTTCTTAATTTTAGTATTACGTGCTTCAAAATGCTTCTGCGACAAGGGTTTATCTGTGAACCTCCAGCAGAACCAATGCTTTCCCGTGGGAGACTTGGAATCTGGTTTTAAAGTGACGTCCAGGACTTTTCCGAAAGACGGCGAAACACTGCTGCGCTGGTCAAGAAGGCACAGCAACGACTGTTCTACCTAAGAACACTGAAAAAGTCTGGTCTACCCCAACAGCTGCTGACGACCTTCTACCGCTGCACCATAGAGAGCATCCTAATACATGGCATCCCTGTGTGGTATCTCACGGAGGCAGAGAGGAAAGCTCTTCAGCGGGTAGTCCATAGAGCTCAGAGGACCATCGGAACACAGCTACCAGCCTTGGAGGGCATCTACAACACACGATGCCTCAGAAAAGCCACCAGCATCCACAAAGACTCTTCACACCCCTGCAACAGTCTGTTTGAACTTCTACCATCGGGCAGACGATACAAGGCCTTCTACGCCCGCACCTCCAGACTCAGGAACAGCTTCATCCCCAGGGCCATAGCTGCTATGAGCCGGTCCTGCTGAGCCGGATGGTCACATCGCACAGTGAACCGGCACAGATCTACTTGCACTTTATTCTGTTTTAAAACTGTTCTAATTTGTTTCATTGGGTTGTTTAAATTAATACTGACTAGCTAATTAATTTATTGCATCGTATGGGAGGCGCAATCTCGTTGTACCCCTGTACAATGACAATAAAGATATATTGTATTGTATTGTATTGTAACCTGCTCCAGTCAGGTTCAGGTGTCCGCCCACCTTTGACAGCATCGCGTTCTCCGCCCCCATTCCACACCTGGCTGTTGCAGCTGCTTTTCAGTGGACGGGTTTTGACCACAGGTGTCAGGCATGGAGGCGCCAGTGACATGGTATTGGTCTGGCCTTGCTGTCCTTATGGTCGGGTGTCCATACCCCCTTTAACAGCATCACAGTAACTCCGTTTGTGTTAGTAGTGTCTGTCTTTGTGTGAGCGTTTGCCTTTAAACGTAGTGAAATGCTTGTGTATGTGTTTGCTTCATTGATCAAAATAAATGAATGAAAAGAGTTCTCACAGTGCAGTGCCTGTGTCAGCGTTTTATTTCATTGGTCAAAATGAATGAGACTAGAATCTTTGAATGAGATGCCGTGATAAAGTACTTAGAAACACAATAAATTCAGACTCTAATTTTATTTTAAATCACCAAAATTAACTTTATTAAAACAAACTATATTCCTATGAAAGATGGATAACTATATGTCAAAGTCTTTTTTTTAAAACGGACACTTCAAACGATTACAAAATATGCCTAAAAGTTTCACTGGCCGGACCTTGCTGTCGGTTTGTTCAAGTGTCCACCCACCTTTGACAGCATCGCGGTCTCCGCCCCCATTTCTCACCTGGCTGTTGCAGCTGCACTTCCGTCATCGGTCAAAACGGGTTTTGACAGTTCCTGTCTGACCTTGTCTGCTCCTGATCCCGGTATCAGTCTCCGGTTGACGTTGGTAGTCGACAATGAAATTCATCCGTCCTCAGTACCGGCGACAACCTAGCAAACCTGGGGACAGACTGCGTCAGCGCCCGCAATAAGCTACGGTACCTGGCGACAAGCCAGCTGTCGCTGAGAAATTTCTAGCAGGTAAGTTTTTCCACGACGAGCCGAGATCCGCTACGATTCATTTAAGGCTCCTCACGATCGTGCCCGCGACACCCCGGCGAACATTCGGCGACAGCCTAGTCGCCGGCAGTCGCCTTGAAATCGCCTAAGTGGGACAGGCCCTTTATTCATTCATTCATTCATGTTGAAATCATAAACTGCAAATCAGTGAAGATTAATTGTAACAAGTATTCAGTAAGGATATAAATGTGACAATAAATGAAAATGGAATGTTTTTTATTTAACTCCTTGGAACTCATGTGTTGCACACGTCAATTTATCGTTTCTGAGCTGACTGTTTTACGGGATTAGATAGATTAAATTAATTATTAATAGATTTCGTTGTGAATTAGTGTTTGATTTTCCTCTAAAAGGCTAAAGTGGTAGAGTCTTTTGCCAAAAGAACATAATGAGAATGTTACATTTAACCACTATACATCAAGATCAGGTAAATCTTGTGGTTTTAGGTACACACTCTCAATTTAAAACTAATGAAAGCAAAGGATGACATATATTTGCCAGTCTGACATATAAAAGGACAGATTCAGCACTAATCAAAACCTATATTTAGCAGCAGACAATGTTAATAGCACAAAGGAATATTACATAGAAACATAGAAAATAGTTGCTGGAGGCCATTTGGCCCTACGAGCCAGCACCACCATTCATTGTGATAGTGGCTGATCATCCACAATCAGTAACATGTGCCTGCCTTCTCCCCATATCCCTTGATTCCACTAGCCCCCAGAGCACTATCTAACTCTCTTTTAAATTAATCCAGTGAATTGGCCTCCACTGCCTTCTGTGGCAGAGAATTCCACAAATTCACAACTCTCTGGGTGGAAAAGTTGCTTCTCACCTCAGTTTTAAATGGCCTCCCCATTGTTCTTAGACTGTGGCCCCTGGTTCTGGACTCCTCCAACATTGGGACCATTTTTCCTGCATCTTGCTTGTCTAGTTCTTTTATAATGTTATACATCTCTATAAGGTTCCCTCTCATCCTTCGAAACTGCAATGAATACAAGTCTTTCCAATCTTTCCTCATATGACAGTCCCGCCATCCCGGGGATTAACCTCGTGGACCTATGCGGCACTGCCTCAATAGCAAGGATGTCCTTCCAAAAGGGTAGTTTGCAGATGCCTAATGATGCTTGCAGTACGACCGAGGTAATGCGCAATGCCGTACCCCTGATTTTCGGGCACGATTCACCGCCCTACAGGATGGGCTCTGGTCATGGTGAGCGAGAGGGGGATGGGGGCTGGGGAACAGCACGAACATCCCATTGTGGATATTGCTTGAGAATGCGGGGTTTGCCTGAGGGGAGAGACACATTGACAGTGAAGTAGGGGCAGGATAATTCTGGATGAGGGTTGTTTGGAGATGGCGATAGTGGCAGGATTTATCAAACTATATCCCCAAAATATAAACAGAAATGGAAAGCTTGTGGGCGGCACGGTGGCGCAGCGGTAGAGTTATTGCCTCACAGCGCCAGAGTCCTGGGTTCGATCCTGACTACAGGTGCTTGTCTGTACAGAGTTTGCACTTTCTCCCGTGACCGTGACCTGCATGGGTTTTCTCCAAGATCTTCTGTTTTCTCCCACACTCCAATGGCATACAGGTTTGTAGGTTAATTGGCTTGGTATAAATGTAAATTGGTCCTAGTGTGTGTGGATAGTGTTAATGTGCGGGGATTGCTGGTCGGTGCAGACACGGTGGGCCAATGGACCTCTTTCCACACTGTTTCTCTAAACTAAACTATCATCGACAGGTTGTTGTATCTGAATATGAGCCTATTTAATCTCACTTTTTGCCTAGATAAAGGCTTGTCATGTAGAGAAAACATAGGAATGGGAATTGCCCTCCAAAACAAATACATTCTCTATGGATTGAATATAGTATCAGTTCAGGTCACCCAGAAACCTTGAACTGCTTACAAACATCTCCTTTTGAAGATACCACATGAAGCTGAAAGAAGACTTAAACAACTGAGTAATTACAAAAAAAAGAATGGGTATAAATTGTTACATCCTGTCTGCATAGTTATTTTTGGAAGTATTTCCACCATTTATATCAGAGATTTTTTTCATTCAAATTCACGTTTACAGTATATACGATTCAAATTTCCTTTGCAATCGTAGTGTCCACAACCTAGATTAGATTTGTAGATCCCAGGCCTAAGATTATGGTGCTGGGTAAAGGAAGACTGTTTGATCAATGTAAGCATGAATAATTGTGAGCATAAGGGTACGGAAGCTGATCTCTTGTAAACTAAACAGTTGGGAGAAGACCCAATTAAGCTGAAAGCCCATGACGAGAAGAAACAAAAAACCAAGAAATATTCAAGCTAGGTAGTTTTCATGCCGCCCTCTGTTTGACTTTTTCAGTATTGTTACTGACTGAAACGCACATTGAAGCAAGCTCCATTTTGGTATGCAGCATAATTATTTCCACCTTCTACTTTCTTCAATCTTACATCTGTTATTGATCAATAGAGGGACTATTCAAAATGTTACAGAATATATTTCTGTTTTCTTTCATCTTGTGTCAGTATCATTATCTAAAGCTACAGTTATGATATTATTACCATAGTAGTTTAATTCACATCCTTGGCAGGACACTCCTGTGGGATTTAAATGGTCATAACCAAACCTTTGAAGTGTTGTTCATATCACGCGTGGGCCAAATATCAATTTTTGTCTATCTGCCAAAATATCATGGTGCTTAGGCTTGATATATTTAGTATGAAGGCCAATTCCTAGAAACTGAAGTAAGGTAAAAATGGCTAATTGAGAACAGGATTGGTGAAGCTTATATATAAATATATTTATTCATTTATTCTTTTATTTATTTATTTATTTATGTAAATACTGTCCTTTTTCCTTTCTCTCGAAGGTTTGGCGTTTATATTTCTTGTGATAACACACTCTTTTAGTCTTGGATCTAGTTGATTTGGACCAGTAAGAATCTCAGTAATATTTGAGTGATGGGGATATAGTTTTTTGAACCATATTTATCGAGGGAATTTCTGGCTTAGGCCTGCACAACATTTGGTAATGGCAGGAAGATGGTGTTTGTTGCATTGGGAATTCCGTGGCTCCTTGAAAATGTTGACACTGACACTTTACTAATGCCACACTGATTCTGGTATTTGGTGTTAGTTAAAATGAGTGTTAGGCACTTCAAAGGGAAATGCAAATATGCAAAAGAAGGAATGAGTTTGTTCATCATGCGTTATCATGGATTTAATTTAAATTATTACTTCTCTGGGGGGGGGGGGGGGGAAACAAGGGCAAAATCAGATTATTCCCTGTTGCCTGCACATCAAATATGTGCCATGTGGACCATGAAGTTGGCACAAAATTAAAATGCCAGACATGTGTTGGTGATCGTTTTGTATCTCAGTCCCCCTTCCCCTAGATGTATCAGTTAGCTGCCTAAATTTTAGATTTGATTTGAGCAGGCATCTGATGTGTATGTGGTCTGTGAAATAAATGACGGTGGGAACAGTAAGTAAACACATTTTTAAAACATTACCTAAACTAATGTCAGTTCAGAGGAAAAACAGTCCCGACCCGAAACGTCTTCTCCATTTTGCCTGGCCCGCTGAGTTGCTCCAGCACTTTGTGTCTATCTTTGTCGCTTCAGAGGTGGTGGACTTGTTTTACAGCAGTTGGAATTTAAAAAATATTTTTAATCAACCTTTTGGAGATCTTCCAGTTGTCTCTCTTTTGATCAATTGTTGCTGTTAAGGATTTTCTGTTGCGTCGAATGAAGAAAGGCAGTAATAAAGAAGGAACATCAACGGACCTCCAATTGGTGCAGAAGAGGGAGAAGAAGCATCTGGTGTGATAACAGGCACTTCTTTAGCCTGGCCTTTTCCTGGTTTCGAGGAAGTAGTCATTTTGCTTTCATTCAATTCTAGTCTGTAGTACCACTAAATTATTCACTATATAGGTTGCTGGGCATCAAGGTTTTTTTTACCATGCACAGATGGCTCATAATAAACGATAGTAAACCAAATAGACAACTTCAGAAACCTTATGTAGTAACTAACCTGATATGGAAGTTGGAGAAAGCCACATTACCTTGAAGATTGGGAAAGAATTTGCAGGAAGTCAAATAATTAATTTGGAAAATAGACAATAGACAATAGGTGCAGGAGTAGGCCATTCGGCCCTTCGAGCCAGCACCGCCATTCAATGTGATCATGACTGATCATTCTCAATCAGTACCCCGTTCCTGCCTTCTCCCCATACCCCCTGACTCCGCTATCCTTAAGAGCTCTATCGAGCTCTCTCTTGAATGCATTCAGAGAATTGGCCTCCCAGTCCCAATCCTTTTTAAATAAACATGAAATAAAGATGGTCATTGCACAGAGGGATAATGACCGTTGCAATCCTGGGCCCATTGCAATGACACCTTTGACTGAATAGTCATTATGTTTTTCCAAGGGGTAAAATGTGTTGCCCAAAATTAAGACTGGTTCAATCGGGAGAGAGGGCTCTTGGTCAAAGGTTCAGGTCAGCTGACAAGAATAGAGTCAGGGAAAGCCACGATATATTTATGAAAGGAAAATCTCATTTGACAACCTTGCTGGAGTTCTTTGAGGATTAGTAGAGTAAATCAGGAGGAAACAGTGAATGTGATGTATTTGGATTTTCAAAAAGCAAGCGATCGATGATGAACAAAGCTAAAGCATATGGGGGGTGAAAGCTCTTGGGGGTAATATACTACAGATAGAGAATTGGTTATTTGATAAAAAAGCAAACATTGGGAATAAATCATCATCCTCGTATTGGTAGGACATGATCAGTGGGATACCGCATAGATTGGTGTTGCTTAAAAGCCTCAATTTTTCAACATTTACATCAATGATTTGTTTGAGGGGTCCAAATGTCCTCTTTCCAGCTTTGCTGACAGAATGAAACTAGATGGGATTGCGAATACAGAGGAGGACATAAAGAGGCTTCAAGGAGATATGAACAAGCTGTGTGAGTGTGCAAGTATACGGCAGATGGAATATTTTGCAGAAAAATATGAGGCATCCACTTAGGTGCAACTGACAGAAAAGCAAATTATTTGTTAACTGGTAAGAATATGGGTAATGTTGATGATGGAACTGCGGATGCTGGTTTAAACCAAAGACAGACACAAAATGCTGGAGTAACTCAGCGGGACAGGCAGCATCTCTGAAGAGAAGGAATGGGTGACGTTTCAGGTCGAGTCCCTACTTCAGACTGACTTCAGCATTTGATTGCCATTTGAACTTTTCAGTAGAAACTTGAATTTGTACTACATTACTCATACCAGGAATGAGTAGGTTAACCTATGATGAGCGTTTGTCGGCACCGGGCCTGTACTCGCTGGAGTTTAGAAGAATGGGGGGGACCTCATTGAAACATACAGAATAGTGAAAGGCTTGGATAGAATGGATGTGGAGAGGATGTTTCCACTAGTGGGAGAGTCTAGGACTAGAGGTTATAGCCTCAGAATTAAAGGATATTCTTTTAGGAAGGAGATGAGGAGATATTTCTTTAGTCAGAGGGTGGTGAATCTGTGGAATTCTTTGCCACAGAAGGCTGTGGAAGCCATCAGTGGATATTTTTACAGCAGAAATAGATTGATTCTTGATTAGTACAGGTATCAGAGGATATGGGGAGAAGGCAAGAGAATGAGGTTAGGAGGTAGAGATGGATCAGCCATGATTGAATGACGGAGTAGACTTGATATGGGCCGAATGGCCTAAATTCTACTCTTATTCCTTATGACCTTATGACCTCATGATTTGTTGCATTGTTGCTTTGTGATTAGATTGCAAAAGTCATCAAAGTTAATAATGAACAAACATAAATTATTTGCCACGGTGGCACAGTAGGTAGAACGGCTGCCATGGAGCTCCAGTGACCCAGGTTCAAAACTCGTACTGTTTCTGTGGAGTTTGTGCATTCTCTCTATCACCTGGGTTTTCTCTAAACACTCTGGATTCTTCCCAAATCCCAAAGGCATGTGGGTTAGTAGGTTCATTGGCTCACAGGTGAATGGCAAGAGCAAAATGAATTGATCGAATGTAAAATAGGATTAGTGTAGAGTAAGTGTAAAATAGGTGTTTGATGGACAGCAAAGACTCAATAGAGCAAAGACCCTCTTTGAATGTTGTACAACTCTCTCACTATCAACTAACAAGCATTACAAATGAACTTTGGTCCATGAAAAAACAAAATTTTGTAATTGAAGAATTAATTCAGATTTCTATGTTAATTACCAAATAATTAACTTGGAAAATAGACAATAGACAATAGGTGCAGGAGTAGGCCATTCGGCCCTTCGAGCCAGCACCGCCATTCAATGTGATCATGGCTGATCATTCACAATCAGTACCCCGTTCCTGCCTTCTCCCTATACCCCGTGACTCTGCTATCTTTAAGAGCTCTATCTAGCTCTCTCCTGAAAGCATCCAGAGAATTGGCCTGCATTGCCTTCTGAGGCACAGAATTTCACAGGTTTACAACTCTCTGACTGAAAAAGTTTTTCCTCATCTCCGTTCCAAATGGCCTACCCCTTATTCTTAAACTGTGGCCCCTGGTTCTGGACTCCCCCAACATTGGGAACATATTTCCTGCCTCTAATGTGTCCAATCCCTTAATAATCTTATATGTTTCAATATGTCTCATCCTTCTAAATTCCAGCGTATACAAGCCTAGATGCTCCAGTCTTTCAACATACGACAGTCCCGCCATTCCCAAAATTAACCTAGTGAACCTACACTGCACATCCTCAATAGCAAGAATATCCTTCCTCAAATTTGGAGACCAAAACTGCACACTGTACTCCAGGTGCGGTCTCACTAGTGCCCTGTACAACTGCAGAAGGACCTGTTTGCTCCTATACTCAACTCCTCTTGTCATAAAGGCCAACATGCCATTAGCTTTCTTCACTGCCTGCTGTAAAAAAATTAATTTACATTTTAGTCTTTACCATCCACATAGAAGTTTTCTTGTACTAATCATAATACCTATCGAATTTTTCTGTTTGATAGTATATCTCCTACCTGTGTGTATATAATAGATTCCAGTGCTTTGCCTTTAATTTTTTTTGTGGTCAATAATTGTGTTGGGCTATTTGTTCATCCAATACACAATATATAAAATATTACTCTACATTAATATCAACTTACATCCCCACACCATTTTTCTGAGCCAAATAGTTGGAAAAAATGTCATTGAATGAGTAATACATTTTTTTTCCTTCAGTTTCTCACCCTCTCTCTCTCTCTCTCTCTCTCTCTCTCTCTCTCTCTCTCTCTCTCTCTCTCTCTCTCTCTCTCTCTCTCTCTCTCTCTCTCTCTCTCTCTCTCTCTCTCTCTCTCTCTCTCTCTCTCTCTCTCTCTCTCTCTCTCTCTCTCTCTCTCCTCTCTCTCTCCTCTCTCTCTCCTCTCTCTCTCCTCTCTCCCTCTCTCTCGTCTCACCCTCTCTCTCTCTCTCTCTCTCTCCCTCTCTCCCTCCCTCCCTCCCCTCCCTCCCTCCCTCCCTCCAGGGCCGTGATTGAATGCTGTACCTCAGCTGCACCGGTATGAATAGGTACAAGTTAACAATGCAGCATGATATTTAGCCTTCCATTTGAGGATGCAATTCAGTTTCTGCCAAATGTTAATTCTAGGTAATTCTATGTAACCACATGATTAGAAAATATCCAATGAGTAGGAAATTTAATGAGGATAAAACCTATTGCTAACAAGCCTCAGTTAGATTAAATGCATTATTATCCAAAGAATGAGTTGATGAATGCACAGTTTATTGAAAGCATGTGGCTAATTCGTAGCACTCGGTTCTATAACATGATCCATTCCACAATTGTTACATGATATACATTAGTGCAGTTAATGTATTCCAAGCCTTGAGCACTTATTGAATGAAGAGTATTGACATTGCCAAAACTCAGCAGCAAAACTGTCCTCAAAGATGGCTGTCTCCCACTCACTCACACTCTCTCCTTTGCTCACTTCTTCACCATTTTTTTCTTTTTTTTCCTTTTTTCTTTCACTTTCCCAGACAACCTCTGCAAGCACCACTACAGTTGGGGCCGTAAATGCCTGACAAGGCAGGTGGGTGGTTTTTTGTCAGGAAGTGAACCACCTGCAGTTCAAGCTGGACTTCTCCATGCCCCCCCCCCCCCCCCACCCCCAGCAACCAAAGGACAGGTTTCTCAATGCCATCCAAAATTAATTTTTATTTAGGTTGAGCTGTGATGGTCAGGCATTCCACTGTTGGTGGAGATGTTATTTTTGCTCATGGAGGCTTGAAGAACATCCTTGAATCATCATATCATATCATATCATATCATATATATACAGCCGGAAACAGGCCTTTTCGGCCCTCCAAGTCCGTGCCGCCCAGCGATCCCCGCACACTAACACTATCCTACACCCACTAGGGATAATTTTTACATTTACCCAGCCAATTAACCTACATACCTGTACGTCTTTGGAGTGTGGGAGGAAACCGAAGATCTCGGAGAAAATCCACGCAGGTCACGGGGAGAACGTACAAACTCCTTACAGTGCAGCACCCGTAGTCAGGATCGAACAATCTTTGGCCTTTCGCAAACTGCAATGTTTGGGAGAAGTCGGAAATGTGTATGTTGAAGTGTCTAGTGTTGGATGCATGAACAATGTGTTGAATCCAGTGGAGCTGACTGTATATAATTAGGATCATAGATTCATGGAGGTAGGCATCAGTTTCCATTCTGTACATCTAAGCTAATCCCATTTGCCTGCGTTTGAGCCATGTCATTCAAAACCTTTCTGATTCATGTATCTGTACAAATGTCTTTTTAACATTGTAACTACACCTGCCTTTTCCAGCTACTCTGGCAGTTTGTTCCATATACCTATCACCTTCTTCAAGAGTCAAGGATCAAGAGTATTTAACTGTCATTTGCACCAGGAACAGAACAAAAAAAAATCCTTATGCTGCAGCTTTACTTGAATATTAACCCACTACAATGTAAGGTGACCCACAAAGTTCACCTCATAGCACTTCTCTACAGAATAGCATTTGAAGGCAGCTTTATTGGTATTAAGACGAGACCCTGGGCAGAAGCTGCTGAGTTAAATGCCAGAGCAATGTCAAATGTGCAGCCATCTGACCACCAGCTTTTCGTTGATGTTGTGGCAGCTTCTGCCCAGGGTCTCATCTTTATACCACCCATGGCTGAAATAAATATCACTCCCTTGATCATTTATTTTATGACTCTCTGGCCGATCTACCACTTCCAGGGTAGACACAAAATGCTGGAGTAACTCAGCGGATCAGGCAGCATCTCTGGAGAGAAGGATTGAGTGACGTTTCGGGTCGAGACCCTTCTTCAGACTGAGGCCTTATCACTTTCCAGGCCTTGTCTCGCCTTCATCTCATTTACACCTTTCTTCCCCCTACCACAATTAGTCTGAAGAAGGGTCCCGACCCGAAATGGTGCCTATCTATATCTTCCAGAGATGGTGCCTGACCCGCTGAGTTGCTCCAACACTTTATGTCTTTTTTTGTAAACCAGTGCCTGCAATTCCTTGTGTCAGCAAGTTATCGAAAGTTAGAAAAGACAAGCTGGTGGGCACAGCATTAATGGTGATCGAGATCTCTCACTGTATGTGCAACCAACCATGTGCACACGGCCACTATGTCCTAAACCACACTAGAATAAATAGCATGAACCAAGGACAGGGTCTCTGGGCAGCAAAGATCTGCCCCATTATGATCTATCATTTCTTTTGGCTAATCGTGAATATCGCCAAGGGAGGTTCACACACTGTCTGAATATCTGTGGGAGGCTACCAGCTTTAAATTCCTCACATAAACATGGTAATATTGTTTGTTCTTTGTCATGCAGCACTATCAGATTACCACATCAAAAACCTCCACATCAAAGAAAGTGACCTCCACAGTTATATGAGAAAGATTTTGAGATGGAAATTTGCTGTATGGTATATATTAAAAATGATAATGGATACCTGTAAGCAAATTTAAGAATGTAATCTAATCTTGCAGCTGCTGATGTCTTCTGAACCCTCTGATTGGATTATTGTTTTACAATTTCCATATTTCTCTGTTTATCCTGTTTAACAAAATAACTGTTGGGTCTCCGATTTTAGTGTTGAAATTCCACAGCGTTTACAACAGTCCCTCACAGCTTTTCAAGAGGGATTCTAATTTCCCCCAGAAGTAGGAAATGGAAAGAAATCATGCAGAAAAGTAAAATTATAACATAAAGAATTGCATAAATATCCCTGGATAAATAAAGAACAATTTTACTTTGAATCAATGCTTTGAATTAATGTATTACCTACTCAATTTTGAGATGTTCTAAGATATATATGGGTAACTAATGAAGCATGGAATAATTGTCACAAGCCTTTTCAAATGCACAATATTAGAACAACGTTTAATATCTAAACGTCTCAGGAATGCAGTAACAAAATGCATTTCAGGAAATATGTAGTTGTAAACCAACAAATTTTATTTGAAAGGTACACACCTTAAAAGTGTATAAATAATGGTAAATTCTTTCTGCATAATAAATGTTTTGTAAATTGCCTAACTTGAATATTACATCAAAATTGAAATTGGGACACAATAATGTCTTGCAGCTATTTAGGTTAACTGATGGCTTTCTATGGGTTTTTAATAATTCTTTTATGTTCCCAGTGCATGTGACTATATGCCGTCAGCTACTCTATTCAATCACCATAGCAACTGCCGTTTCTTTGAAGTATGGTTAATTCCAGACTTGCTTCAATAATTGGCCATAAAATTCCTTGAAAAGGGTATGTGAATCGCATACAGACCAGCTTTTGGAAATTGAAGATATTCTACTCTAAATGGAATAAAAATTTATAAATGTTTTTGTCTGCTGCAGAAGCTTTCAAATTTATACTGTCTGTGTGCACTTGGCAGCAAAGTCTGTTAACCCTTGCCCATCCAGAACTTCATCCGGAAGACAGCTATGTTGGACTGGAAGTTAATTTATGTTTTGCTTATCTTGAGATTGAACCCTGCAGTTTCATAAATCACATTACTCAATTATGCAGCACAAAAGTGGTATTCAGGTTATCATAGTAAGGTGTAGGAAGTAACTGCACATGTTGGTTTAAACCGGAGATAGACACAAAAAGCTGGAGTAACTCAGCAGGTCAGTCAGCATCTCTGGAGAAAAGGGATAGGTGCTGTTTCGGGTCGAGACCCGTCTTCAGATTGAGAGCCAGGGAAAAGCGAAATTGGAGAAATAGATGATGATATAGAGATGTAGAACAAATGAATGAAAGATATGCAAAAGTAAGGGTCCAAATCCCTCTGCTCAATAACATTTCTTAATGCCCGACCATTTGCTATATATATCCTAGCCCCATATGACTTCCTAAAATGCATGAACTTGCATTTGTCAGTATTAAATTCCATCTGCCAATGATGCACCCAATATTCCATCTGTTCTGTATGCTGCTGTAGCCGACAGAACATTCCCTGCTCTCCACAACACCATCTACTTTGGGGGCATCTGCAGACTTACTAATCATACATCCTAACATTCATTAGAGAGTCCTTCATGAAGAGTAAAGGAGGTGTGGGGAGGTGTGCCTAAAGTCATTAACATAACATCCAAGTAACATGGGATCCAACTCCCATTAGTTGTTGGTCTTTCTGCTAAAGTGAGTGGCCCTTCACTTTATTCAAGCCTCACAATCCTTGGTCCAAAGAAAGCAATCCCAGCCTTGTCACTCTTTATAGCAATAATTCTCCAGCCCTGGCAACACCCTTAATACATTTCTCTGCACCCCCTCTAATGTAATCATATTGAATTGAATTGAATTGAATTGAATTGAATTGAATTGAATTAATTTTATTAGCCAAATATGTATACATACAAGGAATTTGCCTTGGTGCTTTGCTCGCAAGTAACAACACGATATACAGTAGACAATTAAAAATAAAACATATAATTTAAACATTTGAAGAATGAAATAAAATACCAAAACAAAAGTCAAGTCAAGTCAAGTCAATTTTATTTGTATAGCACATTTAAAAACAACCCACGTTGACCAAAGTGCTGTACATCTGATTAGGTTCCAATGGAAAAAAAATGAAACATACAGTAGCACGCAAACAGTTCACAGCGCCTCCTCAATGAGCCTCAAATGCTAGGGAGTAGAAATAGGTTTTGAGCCTGGACTTAAAGGAGTCGATGGAGGGGGCAGTTCTGATGGGGAGAGGGATGCTGTTCCACAGTCTAGGAGCTGCAACCGCAAAAGCGCGGTCACCCCTGAGCTTAAGCCTAGACCGCGGGATAGTGAGTAGCCCCAAGTCGGCCGACCTGAGGGACCTGGAGTTAGAGAGGGGGGTTAGAAGATTTTTGATGTAGGGGGGGGAGTGTCCATTTAGGGCTTTATACGTGAATAGGAGGAGCTTGAAGTTGATTCTGTACCGTACAGGAGGCGACAGACCTTTGGTTGTTGAGCAGAGCTACTGCTTGTGGAAAAAAAGCTTCCAGAAGGAAGTACTTCAAAGAATTTGTGGCCAGGATGAGAGAGGTCAGAGATGATCTTACCTGCTCTCTTCCTGGCCCTTGCAGTGTATAGTTCAGCCAACAACCTTATCGGCTGATCGAACGATGCGCTGCAGCCTCCGGATGTCATGCTTGGTGGCTGAGCCAAACCAGACCATGATGGAGAAGGTGAGGACTGACTCTATGATGGCAGTATAACACTGGACTATCATTACCTGTGGCAGATTGTGTTTTCTCAGCTGCCACAGGAAGTACATCCTCTGTTGGGCCATTTTGACTGTGGAGTCGATGGTGGCCTCCCATTTAAGGTTCCAAGGAACTTAAATAACTCCACAGATGTGACTGTGGTGTTGTTGATGGTGAGTGGGGGGAAGGGAGGGGGAGCTCTCCTAAAGTCTACAATCAATTCCACCATCTTAAAAGCATTGAGCTCCAGGGTGTTGTGATAGCACCAGGATGCCAGCTATGTCACTTCCTGTCTGTAGGCCGATTCCTCCCCATCCTGGATCAGTCCAATCAGGGTTGTCTCGTCCGCAAACTTGAGAAGCTTGACAGAGGAGTCCTTGGAGGTGCAATCATTGGTTTAGAGAGAGTAAAGGAGAGGGGAGAGTACGCGACCTTGCGGTGCTCCTATGTTGAGGGTCTGTGGGTTGAGATGTGCTTTCCCAGCCTCACATGCTGCTTCCTGTCTGTCAGGAAGTTGATGATCCACTGACAGAGGGGTTCAGGCACAGTCAACTGGGAGAGTTTGGAGTGTTGAATGCAGAGCTAAAGTCCACAAACAAAATCCTGGCATAGGTCCCCTGGCGGTCTAGATGCTGGAGAATGAAGTGCAGGCCTAGGTTGACTGCGTCATCCCCTGATCTATTTGCCCGGTATGCAAACTACAGGGGGTCCAGCAGGGGGTTTGTAATATTTTTCAGGTGGGCCAGCACAAGTCTTTCAAGGGTCTTCATGATTACAGTGCGACAGGCCTGTAGTCATTAAGACCAATAAACCTTGGCTTTTTGGGCACAGGAACAATAGTGGAGACTTTGAAGCAGGCAGGGACAGTGCAGGTTTGCATGGACTGGTTGAAAATGTTTGTGTAGACTGGTGCCAGTTGTTCGGCACAGAGCTTGAGAGTAGAGGGGGACACATTGTCCAGTCCTGGAGATTTCCGCCTTTTCTGTCTCCTGAATAGCTTTTCCATCTCCTCAATTGCTATTGGTAGTGATGGAGAAATGGCCAGTCCGATGTTGGGCAGCAAGGAGGGGGTGGGTAGTGGACGAGGGCCCACAGACTGGAGTCAGGCTGTAAGTAGGTTTGACGTGGTGATTGGGGAGGAGTGGTTGGGGAAGGGTCCAGTCTTTGCAGACTGCAGTCAGGCTGTAAGTAAGTGTGAAGTGGTGATTGGGGAGGAGCGGGTGGGGGAGGGAGGGAGGGGGTACCGGGATTATCTCGAGCCGTAGCCTAACAATCTGGGAATTCAAATTTTCCATATAAAGTTTGAATTCCCAGGAAAAAGTCCATTTATATATATATATGGATTTTTTTCTAAATTCTTGAACAGTAATCACAGCATTGTTGAATTATTATAAAAACCCATCTTGTTCACGGTTATCCTTTAGAAAGGAAAGCTGCAGTCCTTACTCAGTGCAGCCATGTACGAGACTCCAGATAGATACCAATATGGTTTGCTCATAACTGCTGTCATTATCAGGATATCCATGTGCTGTGAACAAATGTTTTAAAACTGGTATTTGGTTCTGGCCTTGCTCTTATATTCTACACCTTGGCCTATAATGACAAGCATCATTTTAGCATTAAATTATCGACATCCTGTGATTTCATGGAGCTGTAGGCACACATTCAAAGATACATCTGTTTTTTGACATTCGTTTCACTTTCAGAATTTGACAATGAACTTATGGATGTGGAGCGTCAGTCCCTAAGATCAGTCCCTCACATCTGTAGCAGGTCAGTTGGACATGTAGGGAGCGTGGCAGGTCCTGCATTTTGCGGCCTGTCAGTACAAAGGCATGAGTAAAGCATGGTAGAATATCAGATAAAGGGATGGTAGTAGTTATACATTTGGGAGAATGAAAACCATCCAGTAAATGTAAAATTGTCCCTAACGTGTTTTTATTTACAGTGCAAAGTCTTCAAATATTGTGGCTGATAGTCAATCTTTTTGGCCTTAGGCCACTGATTTGTTCACATAGGCTACAATACATTTAGGAGTTGGGAGAATTTTGCTATTGATCAAATGCTAAAAATCTACTTCTCTGTCTAAACTCTTATCGATGACCTCCTTGGAGAAGTGTATAAAGGATTGAATGAATTGAAATTTGATATCCAACATGCTTCTGTTACTTTCACCCGTTTGGAAAAAAAACTATAAAAGTGCGACTGAACACAATTTGGTCATTAGCTCTGCTGAGAAATTTAACATGATTCTTCAGACATTAACACAGAAAAAATAGTGTTATATATGCTGTGGTTCACTGTTAATAGATTGTAAACTTAATGGATTATTCCGGATATGTTAAAAATAGCATGAAAGGCACTTCTTGATTTTAAAAATATATATAATCAATGTGAAACACAGATAAGTACGATTAAGATCTTGTTAATTTTAAAATAATGGGAGGCATGAAATATTATACTTAATAGTTAACTTTTTTTGTTAAACATATTAATGTGCAAACAATGAAAATATATTGAAAATCTGTTTTTCACAAGGGAGCATTCATGTCATTACCAATATTAATTCATGTGGGATGAAAAGATAACTGATCCCACATGGTTCATTCGAGCACAGGTTAACTGGTTGCACGCTTAAAGTGAATTTTAATCCATCTGACAAGAATGGGGAGGATGGGGGAGGATTTGTAATGCAATCTACTTCAGATCATTAATACTGACTTTACTCTGGGCGGGGAATGGCCTCGAGTAGTTGGTCTTAAACTAAAAACACCGTTGCATCATAGGCAACATTTTATCCTCGGGCAAAGGCTGGTGGACAAGAGATTGCAAATCTGGGTTCCTAACTGAGCACTGTATGAGTAGGAAGGAACTGCAGATGCTGGTTTAAACTGTAGATAGACACAAAAAGCTGGAGTTACTCAGCAGGACAGGCAGCATCTCTGGATAGAAGGAATGGGCTCCTTCTCCCATTCCACCCATTCCTTCTCTCCAGAGATGCTGCTTGTCCGTTGAGTTACTCCAGCTTTTTGTGTCTATGAGCACTGTTTGAGTTGTTCTTCCATCCCCAGAAGGAAAGCCTGTCTTCTGCCTTGGCTTTCTGCTCCCCGATGACACTGCATTGCTCTCTCTCTATCTCCTCTCTCTTTCACACATACACACAAAAGCTCATATATATGCACTTGTCAAATATATGGTGCATTGGATAGTTGATTTTCCAGGGCAGTTCATTGAAATGGTTTTACAATCTGCTATCCACCAAGGCAAATTGCATTTATTTGAACGTACTCATTATAAATGACAGAGATGGAATATTAGACTGCGTCTACCCAATAGAAAGCAATTAAAACTTTCATTTTAGATCTTTGCATAAGGAAAGAGTGTGTGGGCCAGCAAGATGATCTTGAATCTTAATCTGGCTTGTAAATATGATGCCTGGGTCATTTAACCACTCAGTCTCAATATGGAAGCTGGTGTAGATGATTAAAATCTGAAGGTAGAGTGGTGCCACTGCGAGGCTGTGGTAAGTTTGGAGCCAACCGGTCAGTCCTTGCTGTTGAGGCAGTGCAATGTAGGTTCACGAGGTTAATCCCTGGGATGGAGGGACTGTCATATGAGGAAAGATTGGAAAGACTAGGCTTGTATTCACTGGAGTTTAGAAGGATGAGAGGGGATCTTATAGAGACGTATAAAATCATAAAAGGACTAGACAAGCGAGATGCAGGAGAAATGTTCCCAATGTTGGGCAAGTCCAGAACCAGGGGACACAGTCTAAGAATAAAGGGGAGGCCATTTAAAACTAAGGTGAGAAGAAACCTTTTCATCCAGAGAGTTGTGAATTTGTGGAATTCTCTGTCACAGAAGGCAGTGGAGGCAAATCCACTGGATGAATTTAAAAGAGAGTTAGATAGAGATCTAGGGGGCTAGTGGAATCAAGGGATGTGGGGAGAAGGCAGGCACAGGTTACTGATTGTGGATGACCCGCCATGATCACAATGAATGGCGGTGTGAGTCGAAGGGCCAAATGGCCTTCTCCTGCACCTATTTTCTATGTTTCTATGTAATATTCCTTTGTGCTATTATCATTGGTCTGCTGCTAAATTTAGGTTTTGATCAGTGGTGAATCTTTTGGCGAGTCTGGAGGCTTGTACTTTGTTAAAGAAGTTTATTGCGGCAGCAATATTCAATTACAAAGGATAACAAACGAGATTACAGACAACCATTAACTCAAACTGTTCACATCGAAGTTCTCTTCCCACTGCCTGGTTTTTGGGCCCAAAACCACCACCTGACCTTGCTGGCCAATCAGCAGGTTCGACTCTCAGGACCAATCCCTATGGTCGCACCACCATGTGACCTTGCTGGTCAATCCGAGGGTTCGACTCTCAGGACCAATCCCTATGGTCGCTACATGCTGTCCTTTATATGTCAGACTGGCAAATATATGTCATCCTTCATGAAGTTAGATCTTTTGATTTCACTTGAGAGTGTGTACCTGAAACCACAAGATTTACCTGATCTTGATGTATAGTGGTTACATGTAAATGATGCAGTTTACATGATCTTGGTCACAGGGAGCCAGGAGCAGGAGAGAACTTATGTTTCTTTGTGGAGAGCAGAGTAGCATTCCTGCTGGTCCTAGCCTAAGAAGAATCTTTAAAAAAATAAACATTACTCATCTATCTGTTCAATATTCCTGGCAAGGCCGCCACCAAGCATATAAGTTCCGTCATGAGGCATGATCCTCCTGCTCACTCAGAAACATGAATTTAGAGCAGAACGCAGGTGTCATAGATCTGGTAACGAGGAATTTGCTTTGATTTCAGTTCAGGGATTAAAATCAGAATTTTCTGGGGCAGCACTAGTTGCTATGCTTGATTATAATAAACAGATCAGTGAAGTAGTCATGTTATTCTTCTCGTAAGGTTTTCTCTTTTATTCTGATAATTCAATGGTCTATGTAAAGATTTGTCCTTATAAATTTATAACTGGTGTACAAAGATGTGAGTATTGATAATCATTCGATATTGTAACATTGCAGGTTGCAACAAAGGCAGAACAACTACGAATAATTAACGGAGCATATGAAGACTTGAAAGTGGCTGCTGCACAGTATGAAGAGACAATCCATGAACTGGAGTCAAAATTCCACCAAGGACAGAGTAATCAGGACCAGGCTAGAGATAAGGTATAATGGAACTATTTTACGTTTTCAGTGCACATAACAACATTCTTTAAAGCAACAAGATCAGTAACTTTAAAAAGAGCTGGCCAATAAACTTTATCTAGAAATGTTGAATTCAATTTATTGATCAATATTCATGCTACAAATCACATGGCTAGCACAAAACACAACTGCACTCACTATAAAAGGAATGTACAATGTAACGTGTGTTTTTAGATTATAAGGCATTTAGATTAAAAGTAGTTTTACTCTAAGTAAAACTACTGGAGGCATTTGGGTTCCCTAGCAGATGAAATGGCACAAATATAATTAAATAATTATTAGTAGGTCCCTTTAATTTTCTTTCCAACTCCGATGGCAAAATAAGTGCTTTGTCATTTTCACCTTCATAATGTTCACCAGTTAAATATTCTAACAGTCACAGATAATCCATTTCTACTAAAATCGAAAAACACAACTAGAAAAATCCTCAAACATGTTCCACTTTGATCTAATAAATTATTTTTGAAAGAAAAATAAATGAAACTCTCATATTTCAATCTTGCGTTCATGCACACAGATTGACCAAGGTGCCATTAGCCAAAATACTTTCTTTCCTCATTTGTGAAACTGTTTGATGAAGTGAAATAGGAAGCAGAACAGCAAATGTCATTGTCTGATCAGGATGCTTATATCTAAATAATTATTTCCTGTAGAATTTAATGTAATAGTTCTGCCTTATTGATTCATCAATCAAAACATTCAGCTTCTAAGTAAATTAAACTGCTCTAAAGGAGATCGGTGTTTGATTATGTGCTTGGAATCTGGCAGAACAGTAACTTCATAATTATCATTATTGAAACGCAGCAAAAAATTAATGACAATGAAATACATTTAGTTTAGTCTAGTTCGGGGGTACAGAGTGGAAACAAGCCCTTCGACCCACTGAGACCACGATCACCCACAGACTAATTCCATCCTACACACTAGGGGCAACTTACAGAAGCCAATTAACTTACAAACCTGCAAATCTTTGGAATGTGGGTGAAAACCGGAACACCCGGAGAAAACCCACGTGGTCATAGGGAGAACATGCAAACTCCGTGCAGACAGCTCCTGTAGACAGGATCAAACCCGGGACTCTGGCACTGCAAGGCAGCAACTCTACGACTGTGTTGCCCTGATCATCTTTAGTATTGATTATTAAAGTAGTACATTTCTAATTTCTTAAACATTGTGGTGGAAATCCATTTGAAGGAACGATCTTCATTTTTTTGATAATATTTTCTTAATTGTCATTACTGAATTTTCTAATTTTGGTGGATGACAGGTACTGGCCAAAAAAAAATCCATATACAGCCCTACCGCATAAATTAATGCCAAAATCATCCATATCTCAATATAATTTCGCCTGAACTTCATTGAATAGAGATCAATTTTATTCATAGTGCAAACGACTCATGACAGGAATCAACCCGTTAATTTACAATGTGCTACCAAATGGAATGTAAAATCCGCAGGTATGAAAACTAACATTTCACATTGTAGGGCTCCGTTCCTTCTCGCCAGTTAACGCCTTTTTCTGTCGGCTGTCGCAAGTTGGAGTGGGTCGGCGACTCCTGAGGAGGAGATGGAGGCAGCTGTGGAGGGGGGAGAGGCTAAGTGGGCAAAGTGACGGGAAAAGGAAGCGGCCATGGAGGGGTGGGGGGGGGGGGGAAGAGACCGGCAAGACCAAACGCAGACTGGGCGATCGTTTCACGGAATACCTTCGCTCAGCCCACCTGAACCAACCTGATCTTGCGGTTGCTGGACACTATAATTCTCCTTCCCATTCCTACACAGACCTTTCTGTCATCGGTCTCCTCCATTGTCAGAGTGAGGATAAACACAAATTGGAGGAACAGCATCTCATATTTTTCTTGGGCAGCTTATAGCCCAGTGGTATGAATATTGATTTCTCACTTCAGGTAGCCCCGGCATTCCCTCTCTCTCTATCCCTCCCCCACCCAAGTCGCACTAGCTTCTCATTTTCACCCTACAAACAGCTTACAAAGGCCTGTTTCCTTTATCATCGTTACTTTTTTGCATATCTTTCGTTCATTGATCTTTATCTCTCCACATCACCGTCCATATCTCTCCTTTCCCTTATCCCTAACCAGTCTGAAGAAGGGTCTCCACCCGAAAAGTCACCCGTTCCTTCTCTCCAGAGATGCTGCCTGTCCCGCTGAGTTACACCAGCGTTTTGTGTCTCCCTTCGGTTTAAACCAGCATCTGCAGTTCCTTCTCACACAAGTCACTGTAACATCTCTTTGTAGGTCAAACCTACTTTTGTCTGTTTTTGCCATTGGCTTATCTGTTTTAATATAAATGATTTGTGCAGAAAACACATCTGAATTTAACTTCTTAGCTGTTTTCTTTTAATTGATCTTGTTTAGTTCTGCAGTGTTACTATTAAAATATCTGTTTCTTCCTGCCGCACATGGTTCATTATTATCCAGATTAGTACCTTGCCATATGGGCTAGACTTCATATCATCACTAGAAATTTATGATATCAGAAACCCACCATGCCTTTGCCAGTCAAAAATAAAATCACCAGCCTAATCTCACCTTCCAACACCAGGCCTGTAGCACTGCAGATCACAGCTCTTCAGGTACAAAGTGATAGCGAAATGCAATGAAGATTTCTGCCTCTATCAATCTTTCATACAGTGAAATCCACACTAGTTCCACCCTCTGGGTAAAAATCCATCTTTTCAAATCCTTCTAATCCTTCAACCAAATTAAATCTGTAGACACTTGTTTTTTGACCCCTCTGCAGAGGCAAATCTTTCTTTCCTACGTTTCTATCTGGGACATTTTTGATTTTAAAATATATCAACTAAGTTTCCTCTCAGCAATCTCTATCCAGGAACCCAACCCTGCATTATCCTTTTTTTTTCATGGCTATAATTACCCACGGCGAACATTAATCTTTATTAATCTCCTGAATCATAGAGAGATATACAGCCCTTAAGCCAAACTTGTTCATGCAACCAAGTTGGCATTGTGGACTAGTCCCATTTGCTTATCTTTAGCCCATTCCCCCAAAGCCCTTCCTATCCATATACTTGTCCAAATGTCTTTGTGAAGTCGTGATTCTATCCACTTCTATAGCTTTCTCTGGCAAATTATTCCAAGTACAGGTTACTCACTGAATGAAAAGCTTGCCCCTCAGGTCCCTCTTACATCTCTCCCCTCTAACCTTAAGCCTACGCCCTCTTGTTTTAAAATCCTCTACCATGGTAAAAAGACAATTAAGGTTCCTTTGGTGAATGAAAGGGACCTGAGGGGCAAGCTTTTCATTCAGTGAGTAACCTGTACGTGGAATGGTTTGCCAGAGAAAGCTATAGAAATGGATAGAATCACGACTTCGCAAAGACATTTGGGTTCCTGGTGATCCTGGACACTTCAATAATGTCACTCCTCAATCTTCGACACTCCAACCATGTATTTGTGTCATCTGCAAATTTCCATATCACACCCCCTTTAAATTTATAAACTTCTCTTTTTCTTGAACCCTTCTTGTTTTAAATCCTATCTGCATTTCTAATTATCCAATTTGTCTGGATATTTGTTCCAGAGTATGTCCCGAATGAATAGCTCTCCCTTTCGCCAAACTCATGCCTGTGTCCCATGAACTGATACTGCTTTAGTTTAGTTTAGCTTAGTTTAGTTTAGTTTAGAGATACAGCGAGGAAATAGGCCCTTCGGCCCACCGTGTCCGTACTGACTAGCGATCCCTGCACATTAACACTATCTTACACACGCTAGGAACAAATTACACATATACCAAGCCAATTAACCTACAAACCTGTGCGTCCAATTGAGTGTGGGAGGAAACCAAAGATCTTGGAGAAAACTCATGCGGTCACGGGAAGAACATACAAACTCCGTACGGACAGCACCCGGATTGAACCCGGGTCTCCGGCGCTGCAAGCGCTGCAAGGCAGCAACTCTACCGCTGCACCACCGTGCCACTTTGTGGAGTAGGAAATTGGTGTCCCTGGTAAATATCACTTGATGTGTTACTCAGTGGCAACAGCAAATTGTATTTTGCTTCAGAAATTAATTCCATTGACATCAAACTCTTAATTTGACAAACGATTACCCCAACCAAGTGGCACTCCTTTAGTTATGCATTTCGGTGTTAGCCTGGAATATGTATTTGTTTGTCATATACAAATCCTCCCACTGAATCAAATGACGATTGCTTTATCAAGTATGGCAGACTCGTGCAGCACAGAAAGAAGCCCTTCGGCCCACCATGTACATTCCAACCATCAAGTACCCATCTATATTGTTCCCATTGACCAGAACCTGATCCATTGCCTTCATGCCTGGCAATTCAAATGTTTATTCCGATGTTTTTAAAGTGTGCCTCCACCACCTCCTCATGCAGTGCATTTCAGATTGCAACCATCTCTGGGTGAAAATATTCCTCTGATCCCCTCTAAAAGTTCTCCTGTTCCCCTTAAATATATGCCCTGTCCCCCTCTCATTGTAGATGCCTCTATTATGGAGAAACAATTCTCACTATCCACCTTAACTAGGTCGCTCATAATTTTGGTGGTTGCCACCAGTCTGAGCAACACAACTCCAGCCTACCCATTCTCTACTTACAACAGAAATGATACATCGCTATCAACATCCTGGTAAATTTCCTCAACACTGTCTCAATAGACAATAGATAATAGATGCAGGAGAAGGCCATTCGGCCCTTCGAGCCAGCACCACCATTCAATGTGATTATCTCAATCAGTACCCCGTTCCTGCCTTCTCCCCATACCCCCTGACTCCGCTATCCTTAAGAGCTCTATCTAGCTCTCTCTTGTAAGCATTCAGAGAATTGGCCTCCACTGCCTTCTGAGGCAGAGAATTCCACAAGTTTACAACTCTCTGACTGAAAAAGTGTTTCCTCATCTCCATTCTACATGGCCTACCCCTTATTCTTAAACTCCAGTGCAAGCATGTTCATTTATGTTGTTTGGAAAAAAAACATGTTCTTGTTAGTTTAGTAATATGCAAACATTTCAGGTGATTACCATTGATTTAAATTATTCAATAATGAAACACATGTTGCTGTACTGAGTTGTACTGTTTGTAGTGTATTTGCATTATATTTGTTTAATTTTTACTAAGACGCAGGACTAGCATTACAAATGATATGATTAATATTTCCTTACTTCATACTCTTACCCAAGTTCTTTTTTTAATCAAAATAAGCAAATAGATAACATTTGGGAACAGTAAAAGACATGCATCTTTTGTTTTGTGTGGGAGACTTCTTCATGCTGGCTCCCCAAGTAAGGTACAGGAGCGCATAACTGAGAAATCAGATAAGACGAATGTTCTGTTTTAATTAAATTATTAACTTGACATTGATCATGTGCAACTTCCAGAGTCTATACATAATTACATCTATGGCATTAAGGTGATGTGTTAATTTAAGGCTTTTTGCATTACTGAATTTGTAAATCTCGACACCTCATAAGACAATTTTTTGACAATATTAATAATAGTCCACTTTCTTATCAGGTGATTTTATATTTATTCAGGGATTTGTATTATGAAAATCTCTTAATAAGAATGAGTTTGTAATATATGAAACAGATTATTTGGATATATTGCATTTTCAATAGAAATCTACATAGATGTGACCTTTACCTCTACTTGCAAAATTTAAAAAAATAAAAATATATTGGTAAAGCAGGCTGAATTCAATTTCCAAATCACAGCAGATCTTTTCTGGTTAAAATAGAACATGCTAGAAACACTGATCTGGATGGGTAGCATTTGGTGAGAAAGATGCAGAATTAATACCTCAGGTCAATGAACATTCATTAGAACTGTTGTATGATCTTTTGATAGATTAATAATGCAATTTTTATTGGTTCGGCATCAATGTGTTAATTTAGTTTATTGTCACGTGTACCGAGGTGCAGTGAAAAGCTTTTGCAGAAAGACAATACATGCATACAATCGATCCATACCAGAGTCAGTACATTTTTCTTTCTTTATGATGCATTAACGTCATATCTCATTAGAATACATTGTTCAACAACTAGATATTACTTGAAAATACACTTGATTATACAGTTCTTAATAGCTAAAAATTGGTTTGATCCCATTCGGGAAAATGGCTGTATAAAGTAGACAGCCTATACTATTAAATTACAAGAATTAACTTTGACTGAATTCTTTCAAAACATATTCTATTGATTATGTACTTTGCCTCCATAATCCTATCTCCATAATCTTCACTTCATGTCATGTGTTTTGGTCATGATGTCAATATTGCAATCAACATTTCTCGTAAATATCTGCAATGCTGGATGTCACCATGGATGGACAACTGTAACCAGCCTACAGTATTGCAGACAGTGGATGTCACCTTTTCCTCTTTTCAGCTGGCTCCCTTTAGACTGGCATAGAAATAATAACTTGGCAAATGTACTGAGCATAAGTGAATCAAACAGAAACTGATACGTTCATTGGCACATCAAGCACTTTCCTTTGTCGTTGAATATCAATAGATTACACTGTTGCCCACTGACCTTATACTAACCCAATTATAAAGGTTGTTGCGAGCTACTGACCGTACTGCAGTCCTATTTTGAATCAAATGTGATCAGTTCTCACTTAGGTTGTTTATAAGAAAAAATGAAAGTGCACTGAAGATATTAATCACATACTACTGTATAACCTATGCCTGTTGATGTTCGGCACGTTAAACAGTACTTCAGCAAGGTTAAGTGATATTTTTTGTCTGTTGGTCAGGGGTTGATGGCTTCAACTCCTTGTGCATATTCCAGGCTCTGTCTTCAGTTTAGTATTGTGCATTGGGAGTTCTATAGATCTATATAGGACAGGTGATTTGTGGTGTTGTCGATAGTGAGGAGAGTCGTAGGCTAGAGGATGATATTGATCAGTTAGGAAGATGGGCAGACCAATAGCAAGAGAAATGCAAGGTGATGCATTGTGGGCGTACCATCAGGGGTAGGATAAATCCAATAAATTGTAGAACAGCAAAGTGTATTGAAGAACAGAGGGACCTAAGTGTACAAGCCCAAGGATCTCTGAATGTGGCAGCACAGGAAGGCAAGATGGGGAAAAATCCATTCAAAGTACTTGCCTTAGCTAGCTGGGACATTGAATGTAAGAGCAGAGAGCTTAGGGTAGAAAGTTACAAACATTAGGTTGAAGTACTGTGTTGCTGTACTATAGGAAGGACATGATTGGACTGGAAAGGATGTAGACGAGAATCGCCAAGATGTATGGGTTAAATATGTATTTCTTTGAGCGGAAGGGACAAGGTGGGATCCTGATAGAGGTACAGAAAATGATAAGGGGCATAGGTAGGGTAGATAGTAGAAAGCATTTCCACATAACTGAAATATCTGAAACCAGAGGGCACAGGTTGTGGTTAAGGGGTAAGAGGTTTAGATGGGATCTGAGGAAGAGCTTTCTCAGCCGGAGGGTAGATGCAATTTGGAATGCATGCCTGAGAAGGTGCTGGAGGAAGGTACTCTTTGAATATTTAAGAAGTATTTGGATTACCACTTGAGTCACTAAACCATAGAAGGCTATGGACCAAGTGCTAATAAATGGGATACTTAATTTTTGGCATGGATGTGGTGGGCCAAAGGCCTGTTTCTGTACTGTATGGCTCTGTAAAGATTGGCAAATCCATGACCCAGAAGGTTTTATAGCCTAAAACCCTAGAAGAGGTGTCCACCAGGATAGTGGCTGCCATGGATCGTAATCTCCCTTTTGTTACTGTTGAAGTAACAAAAGATTGGAAAATTTGATGTCCCTACTTGAAATAGGAGAGAAATAAAATGTGGATAATTATAGGTCAATTAGCCTAATATCCAGTTAGAAACATATTAGAATAGATTATTAAGGAAGCAGTAGCAGTACATTTGGAAAAGCATAATCTAATCAGGCTGAGTCAGCATGACTTCGTAAAGGGCAAATAATGTCTGATAAAGTATTAAAGTCGTGAAGAGGGCTTGATCAGCGTAGTTAGATGGGAACCAATAAACGGACTTTGAGAGGGGCTTTCATAAGATGCTTCTTAAAAGGCTAAGTCACAATGTAAAAGTGCTCGGTAATGGAAGTGATACATTGGTGTAGAAAGATGCTCAAGGGCAAGAAACAACCTGCAGGGAGGGGAAACTAATTTTTTTTAGTTTGCCACCTGCGGCCAGTGGGGCCTTATCAGTTGTGGGGCTGCCACTGTTTTCAATGTACAGTGCATTCAGAAAGTATTCGGACCCCTTCACCTTTTCCACATTTTGTTACGTTACAGCCTTATTTTTAAATGGATTAAATTCATTCTTTTTATCATCAATCTACACACAATATCCCAGAATGAAGAAGCAAAAACAGGTGTTTAGATTTTTTTTGCAAAGTAATTAAAAAGGAATAACTGAAATATCACATTTGCATAAGTATTCAGACCCTTTGCTATGACACTCAAAATTTAGCTTTGGTTCATCCTGATTCCATTGATTATCCTTGAATTGATTGGACATGATTTGGAAAGGCACACACCTGTCTTTACAAGGTCCTACATTTGACTGCGTGTCAGAGCAAAAACCAAACCATGAAGAAGAAGGAATTGTCCGTAGACCTCCAAGACAGGATTGTGTCTCGACACAGATCTGGGGAAGGGTATAAAACAATTTCTGCAACATTGCAGGTCCCGAAGAGCACAGTGGCCTCTCATTCTTAAATGGAAGAACTTTGGAACCACAAAGACTCTTCATAGAGCTGGCCACCCGGCCAAACTGAGCGATCGGAGGAAAAGGGCCTTGGTCAGGGAGGTGACCAAGAACCCGATGGTCACTCTGACAGAGCTCCAGAGTTCCTCTGTGGAGATGGGAGAACCTTCGAGAAGGACAACTATATCTGCAGCACCTCACCAATCAGGCCTTTATGTTGTGGCCAGACGGAAACAACTCCTCAGTAAAAGGCACATGACAACCCGCTTGGAGTTTGCCCAAAGGCACCTAAAGGACTCTCAGACCTTGAGAAACAAGATTCTCTGGTCTGATGAAACCAAGATTGAATTCTTTGGCATGAATGCCAAGCGTCACATCTAGAGGAAACCTGGCACCATACCTAAGGTGAAGCGTGGTGGTGACAGCATCATGCTGTGGGGATGTTTTTCAGCGGCAGGAACTGGGAGACTAGACAGGATCGAGGGAAAGATAACGGAGCAAAGTACAGAGAGATCCTTGATGAAAACCTGCTCCAGAGCATTCTGGACCTCAGACTGGGGCGGAGGTTCACCTTCCAACAGGACAGCAACCCTAAGCACACAGCCAGGACAACTCAGGAGTGGCTTTGTGCCAAGTATGTGAATGTCCTTGAGTGGCCCAGCCAGAGCCTGGGCTTGAACCCGATCGAACATCTTTGGAGGGACCTGAAAATAGCTGTGCATCGAGGCTCCCCATCCAACCTGACTTAGCATGAGAGGATCTGCAGAGAAGAATAGGAGAAATTACCCAAATACAGGTGTGCCAAGCTTGTAGCATCATACACAAGAAATATGAAATCATAGCCACCTCCGCATGATTGCTCAGATATGGATATTTTAAAGAAAGATTAACACTATATACTGGCAGAGGCAATATTTAAATTAGTTTAAAGGAATAGACATTTTAGTTGGTCACTTGCACATATTTCGAGCAACGGTTGCTGCACTTCTGAGGCTTAATTCTCTATTAAATTGAATTTCTGAACCAAAGTACGACAAGCAGTTTTTGTTCTTTCCTGAGTACAATTTTTGGGGGTTTTCTTGCATGCCTCAATGGGGATTATTCAATACACAAAATAACATGTTTGCCAGATTTGTGGGGAGAATCAACATTATTTGTCAGCCAAATTAAAAAAATTAAATAATGTTATTTAAAAGATTTCTTCAGTCATTTCTTATCCTTTGCAAAATTTAAAATGACTCTTAACATTCTCCAAACAGCTTAATAGATCAGTACTTGCATTTCAAACCTCTCAGTGGAATTATAATGAAAGCAGTAAAGCTGGGCATGTTCTTATTTTAAGAGGTTTTATTCCTGAATAATAACAATATGGGAGCACATCATGTGATGTTCAAGGTTTTAAATATCATTAGAGTATTAAACCATAAGTAACTATTGTCATCATAAATCTGGATGTAGATGTGGTATGATATTAAACTCTACTAAAGAAATCTGCTGAAATTCTTCAAAGTAAGTGATCATATGATGATCAGTTTTGGCTAATCTCCTGAGCAATTCATTCATGGCACCTCCAACAGAGTCTACTTATTGGGCCTGTTGCTACATGACAACTTCTTTTTCTTTCTTGTCTGGTTAGGCTAAGTCCCTCCATGCCTACTGTCAAATTTACTTTCACTTCTTCAGTGGATTCCGCGGAGAAGTAATATCACGAAGATCCACACACTAACATCTAGCTTCTCTTCCATCTCTTATTCCTGTGTGGTATTCAGAAAGACTTTTTCCTTCATAGTATTGATTAAAAGCAGTAGCTACTTTTGAAGCTGTCATAACTCTTAACCACATCACTTAAAGCGACAATATCCATCTGATGATGCTTCACAACATGTTCGTTCTATAAGGTTATTTGATTTATGTCAGTATACATAAAAATCTTAATTCCCAATTGCACATCTTACAAAAGTAAATCCCATGACTGAAAATTCATTCAGAACAACAGAATTCCTAACCAGTCAATCAATAGTCAAATTGATTTTGAACTCCTCTTGATCACTATCTCAGACTCCAGCAATGTCCGATCTCAGTACTACAGAATGCTGCTTTTTTTCTCCCTTGGATTATTGGGTGAAGAACTTAACATTATAATTCAAACAAAAAGTTGAAAAATAGACTGCTTAATTTAAATTCAGCATTGCGATCCAGCTTTTTATTCTTGAGATATATCATTTGTTTTGAATAATCAAGAACTTGAATAGCTGAAGATTAGATTTTGATAGGTTAAGTTGACATAAAAGCATCATTATGTTATTAGAAAGCTTAAATGATTGCACATTATACTGTCAAATTACCAAGAGTATACAGCGATATTATTTGTCTCAGGTTAGGGATCATATGATTTTTGGAGTGCTTTGCCTAAACTTGTCAAAGTAAATTGTGCAACAGCCTCAAAAACAAATTGTTGTCTTAATTGATTTGGCTCTGGAACATTTTTGAATGTGGTTATTGTTGATAAAAGGTCACTGCTGGCATAATACTGATTCATTGCATTTAAATCCAAGTTTGTTGTAAAATTGTATTTTCATTCTCAGCTTTTTACCAGTGAAGCGATGTCACATGCCATTTGATTTGTTCCTGTCCTATGCCATGTAGTTCCTATTTTGCAGGTACAGGAGGCCATTATTCTTTCGGACTGTGATAGCGCAGAGAATTATGCTCAATAATTCACTCAAATGTTTGCAGAATTTTTGCAAACTGATTATATCAGGAGCCGTGAAGATTTTGCACACTTCTTGTCATGTAGCAAGAAAGAGCCAAGACATTGTAATAAGGGATATTAAAGCTGTCAAGATTGACATGGTAATTTCTCTCCCAGATGTATCAGTTTCTGCATATTATTTCAGAATACCTTTGAACAGTTGTCTGGAAGCAACGACCCATGTAATTTTCAGATAACACAAGCAAAAAACAGTGCTGGAGTGAGGTTTCAGGTCTGGTCCCTTCTTCAGTCTGAAGAAGGCTTCTGACCCAAAACATCATCTATTCATGTTCTCCAGAGATGCTGCCTGACTCGCTGAGTCACTTCAGCACTTTGTGTCATTTTTTAGGTGGATAAAGGTGATGGAAGGGTGATTGGCAGACGGTGGAGTAAAGTGAAGAGGGGACAAAAGCATGTCAGAATAGGGAAAGAAGAGGATGCGTGAAATATAAAGTTGGAGTAATGGATATGGGTGGAAGGGGACATAGGGGAGGGGAAGAAGGGGGGAAATAAAATGGAAATATGGAACCCAGGGTTTGGAGATGTGCATATGGAAGAGCTCAGTTTGGAAGAGCGGCAAGATCCAGGGTGACTAAAATGGTGGGAGATCGTGGGAAAGATTTGTGAGCACTGGGAAGATGGATAGGGAGAGAGGGAGCCATAAGGGGTGGTATTACTTGAAATTGGAGAATTCAGTATTCATTTCTTTGGGTTGAAGGCTACCCAAGCAGAATATGACATGCCCTTCGTCCAGTTTGCGTGTGGCCTCTCTCTGGCAATTGAAGAGGCCAAGGATGGAAAGGGTGGTATGGGAATAGGAAAGGGAATGAAAATGGTTAGCAACCATGAGCTCCCGAGAACCTTGGCGGACCGAGAAGTGAGAGAAGAGGTGTGGGGACAGTTGCTCCATTTAGTATTTTTCTCGAATTTTATATCACAAACATTTTAATTTTAAATTGTTCAAAAATTCATTTACTGCCATATGTCAGTGTATTACTTTCAAAAGGCCTTTCTATATGTATGCCTCATTAACCACTTAAAAATTAAGGACTCAAGGCATATAGGAAAGTGACATTAAGGTAAGATATCAACCATAATTTCATTGAATTCCAGAAGAGATGTGAAAAGCCAAAAAACCTATATTCCTACTTATGTTCCTTCAAAACAAATTTTCAAAGTTCTTCATATAGTCTCTGAAAGTAAAATGTCATACCTCATGACTGGCAGAAATATATTAAGAAGGTTACTAGGTTACTTGAATTACTAGAATTTTACTAGATTACAGTGTACTTGCACAGGGCACCAAAAGATAACATGGTGCAATAAGTTTTTGTTCATTATCATCAGTGTACTCCACTGCAGAATGAATCTTGGACTGAGTGACCACGCCTGCAAAATCATCAATATTTCTGCTCCTGTCTTTTCAGTTCTTATGCCACCATGCAGTGCATAAAATTATCATAACTTTCTCTAAGGAGTTAATAAGTATTACGTTATATTTTCTTGACTCCAAATTTCATAAAAACATGTGTTGATAATAGTTTTGTGTTTCAAAGTTGATCCTCTTCAAGTAAACATTTTTGTCCGCTTAATATAAATTGACCAAATGCTTTATTATTTAAGAGGTAACGGTGATGTTGTGTAATCTTACCTTTGTAGATGACAATACTGGAACAGACAATTAAACAGCTCGAGGATGAGAGGGCCAGACTGCAGGAACATTGCTGGGAATTGGGTGAAGAAAATGGACAGCTTCATGTACAGCTGGAGATGGAGAATTTAGCCGTGCAAACTGAGCAGAATGTGATGTCAACAGAGGTCAGTTAATAGATCCATTTAGTCGATCATCAAGATCTAACGTTGCAATTTTAACTTCTTAATCCGTGTATACATATACTTTGAATGAAAAATGAAAGCATTTGACTTAAATACTGTACTTTAAGCATATTATGCACTTGCTCTTCATATATTAATGAATTTATAGAATATAGAACGGCACAGCACAAGAACAGGCCCTTTGGCCCAAAATGTCTGTGCCAAACATAATACCAAGACCAACTCTTATCTGGCTGTGCATAATCCATATTCCTCCATTCCCAACATATCCGTGTGCCTATCCAAAAGTCTCTTAAATGCCATTATCATATCTGCCTCAACCACTAGCTCTGGTAGCATGTTCCAGACATTCACCACCATCTGTGTAAAAAAAACTTGTCCTGCACATCTCCTTTAAACTTTGTCCCTCTCACCTTAAAGCTATGCCATCCAGTATTTGATATTTTTTATCAACCTCTAGTGCTTTATATTTAGCTAACAAAAAATCATTGGCATATTCCGTCTTCAATATATGTTTGAAATAATAGTCTATATCAAATGGCACATCCCCTTTTCTTGTGGTAACCCTTTCTCTGTCACTTCTTCCCATTCATACTCCATGATCTGCAGCCTCAGTATCTCACAGGAGTCATTGACCTGGAAATTGGATGAGTATGTAAGGGATGCCAGAATTGTAGATTTTATTTTGAGATACACCAGGCATCTTTCAGTAATTCAATCTCATGCCTTTTCTTGAGAGGAGTATGTTTTATTTTTCATGCATGGATCAATATGTATTCCTATATCATGAGTGGTGTACAATGTTACCTACATAGATAACATTTTACTCATTACGCAGCGGGTCAAGATTGTGTGAAAGCTGTCAGGCAAAGCCCATTGACATTCCCCGTGAGAGAGAAAAGGGTTAAAACATCAATTGCTTTGGTTGGTACCTGCCATATTTATTGTCTTTGTTTTCTTCTAAACTAAACTAAACCGTGGCTGCTATATTTACACCAGTTTAATTAAAATGTGCTTTTTTTTTTTGTTTCTTCCCTTAGATTTGTTCTTATCAATTTATTTTTTATTTGATTTTTGAGGACTTGCATTTCTTGCTCTTTGGTTCCATTGCCTATTTATTTCTACCAGGAATATTTCTTCAAAATTTTTCTTTTGACAATGCTTCCTGGTACGTGACAGTGATGCTCTTCATCCTTGCAACTGTCATTACGTTGTATATGGTTACTAAAATTGTTCAGGTGCTGTGTATGCATCGATCAGCACCCAGTTGCTGAATGTCAGCAGGCTTAGCATTTTTGCCGTAAAACATTTCTTCTGGATTTTATGGCATTCACTCTTAAGGTATTTTGTAGTCTGATCGTACACTTACTGTGTCTCTCGGACTAAACTCAAAAATGTCCATTAACATTGAACAGTACAGCACAGGAAACCACAATGTTTGTGCCAAACATGGTGGCAAGGTAATCTGACCTCATCTGCCTGTACATGATCCATATCCCACTATTCCCAGCACTTCCATGTGCCTATCTAAAGGCCTCTTAAACACCACCATCATATGTGCCTCCATCGCCACTGCCTGGCAATGTGTTCCAGGCCCCCATTACTTTCTGTGTAAAAGAAAACTTGCTCCCAACATCTCCATTAAACTTTTTCCTGGTCACCTTGTAGCAATGTCCTCTGGTGCTGGACATGTGAAACCTGGGAAAAAAAGGTTCTGACTGTCTACCCTATCTATGCCTCACATAATTTTGTGTACTTCTATTGTCTAACCTCTGACATTCCAGAAAAAACAATCCATCTATTCAACCTCTCTCTGTAGCTGAAACCCTCTAGTGTAGGCAGCATTCTGGTGGCTGTGTGAATAAATACCTTCGATTTGTACCAGCATCTGCAGTTATCTTCTTATATTCTGGTAGCTGGCCTCTGCCTCCTGAAAAGTACACTTCTTCCTGCCCTGCCTCTTGCAAAGACTCTATTCCCTACTCCCAATACCTCTGTCTCCACCAAGATGAGGTGTTCCATACCAGGACATCCGAGATGTCTTCATTCTTTAGGGAACAGTGGTTCTCCTCTTCTATCACAGACGAGCCCTTTGCACGTGTCTCCTCTGTGTCTCATAGTTCTGCACTTGCTCCCCCTATCCCCCAGTCGCAACAGGAATAGAGTCGTCTTAGTCCTCACCTTTCACCCCATCAGCCATCTTACTCGCCAACCCGTCTACATTTATGTCTAGATCATTTATAGATATCACAAATAGCAGAGGTCCCAGTACAGATCCATTGTGGAACGGCACTGGTCACAGACCTCCAGTTAGAATATCTCTGCTATTCCACCGCAACCCTCTGAATTCTATGAATAAGCCGGTTCTGAATCCATACAACTAAGTCATCATGAATCCTGTACATCTTAAATCTTCTGGATCAGTCCACCATGAGGGACCTCATTCAAAGCCTTGCTAAAATCCATGTATACAACATCCACCACCCTACCTTAATCAATCTCCTTCGTCACCTCTTCAAAATACTCAATCGCGTTAGTAAAACAGTTAATGCCTACTGAAAAGGCTGATTATCTGAAGTAGTTTAATTCAGTGTTGAGTCCTGGGGAGGGGGGAGGGGGTTAAAATGCACCGAATGAAAACGAATTGCTGTTTTTCACGTAAGTGGTCAAGTACAAAGAGGTCAGAGTACAATGAAAAAATTAAAGTGCCAGGCAGCTGGAAAAGCAATCACACAAGTGGATAGGATAGAGGTATTTCTTCAAAACAAGCACCAAATTTGTCTTTGGTTTCTGCAATATGACACCAGATGTAACTTAACTTTTTGAATCCCTCAAGATTCTAAATTACATACAAATCATCATTCTGAACTGTGATTGAATACATTTGTCTGGATAGGGATGCTCAAGAAGCTATGTACGATCTGGAACAAACCAATAGTTAACTTAATCAGGCATAAGTTTAAATATGTAGGAAGGAATTGCAGATGCTGGTTTAAATCGAAGGTAGACACAAAATGCTGGAGTAACTCAGTGGGACATGCAGCATCTCTGGAGAAGCTCTCCAGAGATGCTGCATGTCCCGCTGAGTTACTCCAGCATTTTGTGTCTACCTATAAGTTTAAATATTCTTGTTTAGTACCATCACCGTACCATATCTGCATAGCGTACGAACTGCAAAATACAAACCAGCGCCTTCAAAACATGCAACCTGTATCATCTAGATAAAAAAACAAAGGCAGGACCAGCTCTATCGAGAACCAGCTAAAAAAAATCCTTCTGTTCTCCATTTTCCTATGATTTTAGATGTTTGAGAACACCATCACTTCTAAGTAATACGCCTTGCATGTTGGACATTTATTTAATCGAGTCAAAATCTTCTCAGCTCTCTCTGCAAAATCTAGGATTGTCACCAAATGTTGTACTATAATTCAAATATAATTTCCAGCTAACCATTTTGATAAAACTATGAAAAGCCAATATATGTAATGGCTATATCCTAAGCTGCATTTAAAGAAAATATATTTGATTCATTTCTGGATAGCACAAGTGAAATGCTTTGGTCCAATCTCATTGAGAACAGAATGACCAAATATTACTCTGTATTTTATATATAGTTGTTTGCTGATTCATGATTCACTGTAATGTAGCCTATGAAACAAGAATAAGTTATTAACACACAAAATAATTTCACTTTACTACATCTTTAAAAAATTATAACTTTTGCCTAGCAAAACAGAACCATTATCAGATATATCTGGGTAAAAGTAAACTATTTTTGCTAAATAATTTTTTATTTTGGTTTAGTTACGTAGGAAAGAAGGATTAATTCACAAGCTGAAAAATGAAAGGATTGTCATGCAGGACAAAGCTAATGCAAGTGAAGAAACAGTAAGTATTCTGTATATTTGCATCTTTCCGAGTTTCGTGTAAGAAAAGATAAATTATTCCAAATAATTGCATGTTTATGGGGTTATTCAGGAAGGTCAGCATGGCTTTATGCAGAGGGGGGTCACGTCTTCCACGATTGAGGTTTTTGAGGAGGTGATGAAGATGATTGATCAGGGTATGGCAGTGGAAGGTGTCGATGTGGATTTTAACAAAGTATTTGACAAGATCCTTCATTGTACACTGATCCAGAACATTACAGCACCAGGCATCAATGGAAACGTGGGAGATTGGATTCCAAATTGGCTTGGCCATGGAAGAGAGAGGGTAGTGGTGGAGGGCTGTTATTTCGACTAGAGGTCTGTGATCAGTGATGTTCTACAGGGATCATTGATAGGACCTCTGTTCTTTGTCATATCTACAAAAATGATTTAGAGAAAAATGTAGGTGGGCTGATTAGTAAGTATGCAGATGGCACGAAAATTGATAAGAGTGGTGGAAAACGAAGAATGTTGTCAAAGGATATCACAGGATATAGGTCAGTTGAAAATAGGGGTGGAGAAATGGCAAATGGAGTTTAATCCAGACAAATTGAGGTGTTGCACTTTGGGGTCCAACGTAAGTGGAAAGTATACAGTGAATGGCAGGGTCCTTAGGAGCATTGATGTAAAGAGGGATCTTGGGATGCATGTCCATAGCTTCCAGAAATTGGCAACACAGGTAGATAGAGTGGTAAAGAAGGCGATGTCATGCTTGCCTTTATTGGTCAGGGCATTTAGTAAAACAGTTGGAAATCATGTTGCAGCTATACAACTTTAGGCCGCATTTGCAGTTTTGTGTGCAATTCTGGTCACGGCATTATGGGAAGGAAGTGGAGGCTTTGCGAGGGTGCAGAAGAGTTTCACCAGGATGAAGAAGATTCCCAACCTGAAACAATGCCTATCCATGTTCTCTAGAGTTGCTGCCTGACCCACTGAGTTACTCCAGCATTTTGTGTGTGTTTATTTTTGTAAACCGATATCTGTAGTTACTTGTGTCTTCACCAGGATACTGCCAGGATTAGAGTATTAGCAGTAATGAGAGGTTGGACAAACATTTTCTTTGGAATAGCAGAGACTGGGGAGTGTATATAAAATTATATAAAATCATATCATTATAAAATTGTATAAAATTATATAAAAAGTATGTAAAATTATAAAAGCATTGATGGGGTTGAAAGTCAGTCTTATTCTGAGGGTGGAAATGTCAACTACTAGAAGGTATAGATTTAAGTAGAGAAGGGGAAAGATATGGGGAGCGTTTATTTTGTACACAGAGAGTGATAGGTGCCTGGGACGTGCGCCATAGGAAGTGTTGGATGGAGATACAATAGCAACATTAGAGAGTCATGTAAGTAGACACAAGAACAGACAACAGATGGAAGGATATAGACTATGTGGCATATGAGATTAGTTTAAATTGGCATTGTGGTGAACACAGGCATTATAAAAGTAAAAGCAGAACATTTGACTTTAAGGAATTGAATTATATCTATTATTTCTGCATAACCAATTACCATCTAATATTATAAATATTATAATAAATCTGCAGTTATTTTCTTACACCATCTAATATTACATCACCTGAATACTATATTTATCTTAAAACTCCCTATGTCTTTTTTGCCTATTAGTTTTAGTTATTCTTGGATGGGATTTTGACATAACTGGTAACGCTAGTCCATTCCTAAAACCTCTACATTGAGACGGTAATTGAGTGCACCATATTGTAGCTCTGAAATCACTTAAAGGCCAGTCCTGGTTAATGTGGTAGTTTTCCTTACATGAAGAACATTAGAGGGTAGGGGGGTATTACTTGAAATTGGAGCATTCAGTGTTCTTACCATTAGATTGTAAACAGAATATGAGGTGTTGTCCTCCAGTTTGCATGTGGCCTCACTCTGGCAATGGAGGAGACCAGGTTAGAAAGGTCCTTATGGAAATGGAAAGGTGAGTTTAAATGGCTAGCAACCAAGAACTCCAGCTGACCTTGACAGACAGAGTGCAAGTGTTTGGCGAAATGGGCTTGTCAACGAAATCACCATTTCATCGAATACTTGCCTAACAGCTCCAGCAATCTATCTTCAATTCTGATGTCATGTACTGGTTATGTGGAGTTCTCCTTATGACAGAGTGGCTTTCCTTAGTAGTCTGGTTTCCTCCCAAAGACATGTAGGTCAGTAAGCTAAGTGGCCGTGTAAACTGCCCCCTAGTATGTAAGTGAATGGTAGAATCTGGGGAGAGTTGATGGGATAAAATGGGATTAATATAGGATTGGTGTGGGTGGACGGACGGCACATACCTAATTGGCTGAACGGCCTATTTCCGTGCTGTTTAACTCTGACTTTATATAGATGATATAAATGTCTAGAAATTGGTGTTCATTCCATTCCTTTACCAAGAAGGCAATACATTTTGTCTGAATGCATGATTGAGGATCTCCAAAAATAATATGAAGTTGAGACATTCTTGTTTTAATAAATCACGCAAAACTATATGTAAGGAAAGGGCTGAGCAATATAAAGCACCTAGGATAAACAATGCGGTAGTGGCTAGTACAGTGGAAGGCTTAATTTCTCCCAAATCACAATTTAGGTAGTGCCTTAAATGAAGGTAACAGGGGTAGAAGCTTTGTTAACCAACAGCAGCAGAGAGAAGGAATAAGTAGGGGCATTTTCACATTGAAAAGCTGCATTTAGTAGGATGCCATGATGGGCCCATGCTTGGTTTGTATCTAGGTTTACTCCATCGGCCTTTAGAGAATTTAAGAGTCAATCTGGAGTCACATGTACACCAGAATGGATAAGGATGACAGACTTCCTCCCCTGACTGCCATAAATGAATTAAATTGGCTTTTTGTTTTGAAGTCATCATTACATGTGGTCCTGGGTTACAAATGCCTGATCTATGAACATTCTACATGCAAAGAAGCTCCCATAAGGTTATTAAATTCAGAGATCTGACATATGCATTATTCCTAGGATCGGCAAAGCTTTCTTCCTCTCTACACTTTTCATAATAGTTCTTTTTTATCAATACTGTGTGCTTTTGATGCCATTCTGATGCCAATACTGTGGACAAATGGTTACATATTGAATGATTTTTGTACATTTTTCAACACGGACAAAATCATCTTATGGGTGTCAGTAAAAAGAATCCATTCATTGTTAGATAGAGCTCTCGGGGCTAGTGGAATCAAGGGATATGGGGAGAAGGCAAGCACGGGTTATTGATTGGGAACGATCAGCCATGATCACAATGAATGGTGGTGCTGGCTCGAAGGGCCGAATGGCCTCCTCCTGCACCTATTTTCTATGTTTCTACCTCGGAATATCCCGTAGTAATAACTAGTTTTCAATTTAATTCCAGATTAATCATTGTTTAAATTCCATGGCTGTCGTTGGGATTTGAGCTCATACCTCTGGATTGTTAGTCTAGGACCTCCAGGTTATAAGTCTTGTAATTTAATTACTGCACTCCCACTGCATCTGTGAACTGAAGACGCTTTGATCTCTGTTCACAGTTGCCAGCGAATATGTATTTTCAATGCATTAAAATGACTGAGGGGAAGGTATAAAATATAAAAATGATGTCTCAACAATGTCACTTCAAATCACCTGGATTTCACTACTTTAAGTGAAAATTGGTGAGCAGCCATTTTGAGAGAGAAGGCATTATTGATAAATCGGCAGGAGAATGGAAATAAAACTGTGTTTTGATTAAAAAGAGGCTTTTTCAGTCAGAGAGTTGTGAATCTGTGGAAATCTCTGCCTCAGAAGGCAGTGGAGGCCAATTCTCTGAATGCATTCAAGAGAGAACTGGATAGGGCTTTTAAGGATAGCGGAGTCAGGGGGTATGGGGAGAAGGCAGGAACGGGGTACTGATTGAGAATGATCAGCCATGATCACATTGAATGGCGGTGCCGGCTCGAAGGGCCGAATGGCCTCCTCCTGCACCTATTGTCTATTGTCTACTGTTTCAAGTGAAAGCAGGTCATTTGAAAAGCAGGCGTTTAATTGCCTGAGCAAGAGTCACAGCAGGCAATAAAAGACAAGGAAGGTTTAGTGAGATGGCCTATTGGGAGCGGGATGGTTGGGAGAGAGGCTGTATTGAGATGAAGTGCTTCGTGTCGGGAACGTGCAGCACTTGGGCTTTAGCTTAAGGGGCTTTGGCAAGAAATGTGAGAAAAGAGTAATAGCAGGTTAAGGTTTGGACTGTTTTTCTGGGTTATTCTTCCTAGGTTTGTCATAGAGATGAGGGGTAGGTTAGGGAATGGTCCACCTGCATGTTGTTGGAAGTCAGGCACATTTCCAGTGCCACTCAGAACTACAACTGCAGTAAGTGCGATCAGCGGCAGCGCCATAAGGACTGTGTTAAGGAATTGGAGCTGCAGCTGGATGTCCTCAGGATTATCCGGGGCTGGCACAGTGTCACAGATAAGAGTCACCGTGAGATGGTCTGACCTAAGATAAAGACAGGAAGTAGGTGGACGATACTCTAGCTGAAGGTCCATGACCAGTGGAGATCTGCCGTGGTAGAAGCTGGGACCGCAGCTGTTTATGATATATATAAATAACTGTAATGTAAACAGGTTGCTTAGTAACTTTGCAGATGGCACCAAGATTGCTGGGGTCGTGGACTATCAGGAAGGCTGTCAAAGTATGCAAGTGGGATATAGATCAACCACAGATGGAGAAATGGCAGATGGAGTTTAATCCTAGTAAGTGTGAGGTGTTGCACTTTGGGAGGTCAAATGTAAGGAGAAAATATGCAATTCACGGCATGACCCTTAACAGCATTGGTGTACAGAGAGATCCTGGGGTCCAAGTCCATAACTCACTGTAAGTGGCAACACAAGTGGATAGAGTGGTGGAGAAGGCACAGCTCTTGGAAAGGGTGCAGATGTTTTTTAGAATTATGCCTGCATTAGAGGGTATTAGCTACATGGAGAGGTTGGACAGACTTGAATTTTTTTCTCTAGAATGATGAAGATTGCAGGGAAACCTGATAGAAGGATATAAAATTACGATTGGCATAGATAAGAAAGACAGTTGAATCTTTTTATCAGAATGGAAAAGACAAATACTAGAGGCCATAATTCATAAGTTCATAAATTTTAGGAGCAGAATTAGGCCATTCGGCCCATCAAGTCTACTCCACAATAGCTTTCAGGTGAGAGGGGCAAAGTTTAAAGGAGTGTGCAGGATAAGATTTTTTTACATAGAGAGTGGTGCATGCCAAAACTCTGCTGTGGGTGGCAGTTGAAGCAGATATATAGGGGGCATTTAATTTGAAAGACCTTTGGATAGGCATATGGATATGCAGGGAATGGAGGAATATGGGTTATGTGCAGTGGATAAGTGATGGTTTTGGCATCATGTTCAGCACAGACATGGTGGGCCAAAGGACCTCTTCTGGCACTCTCCTGTTCTATGTTCAATGGTCTATGTTCTCAGCCTGGTATTTTCATGGTGGTACTTTGAGTTATCATGAAAATTGTCAATCACAATCTTTTGATTCATTTTCTGTTGATAATCATTCAATGTTCAGGGTGTGTATTGATATTGTAATCATGTGCATGAAATATAACAGGGAAATTAAATCATGTGCAGTTGCACCGTCCAATCTCCTGCTGGGTCAGACTGCAAGCAGAAATAAATGCAAACACTTCAATGCAGGGGAAATTATTTTATGAGTTTGGTTTTTGTATTTAAAAATACAAAAATGTAAAGTTTCTTTTGGCGAAATTCCAAACATCCTGAAAATTCCTCACCAACTCCAATTAACGAGTGACATTCCTAATTACTGCTTTTGATAGAACGAGCATTGCAGTCTTGCACTTAAACAAGTGGAATATTTGGAGAATGATGTCAGCCTAAATTAATTTAAGTGATTTGCATAGAAGTACTTTGTTGGAGAAAATAATCCTTTATGTGTTATATTGTAACCACTCAGGTTAAATTTCAACTTGCAGCAGTACATTGTGGGTTCTACAATTACTGAAAGCATGAAATATTTAGCTACTGGGAAGGGATAGTAGAAGAGGGGAAATGAATGGAATTAGATAGGTCCACAGCACTGCACAGTCTTATAGAGCACTTCCACAATCTCATGTGTTGGAAGGAACTGCAGATGCTGGTTTAAACCAGCATTCAAGAGAGAGCTAGATAGAGCACTTAAGGATAGCGGAGTCAGGGAGTATGGGGAGAAGGCAGGAACGGGGTACTGATTGAGAATGATCAGCCATGATCACATTGAATGGCCGAATGGCCTCCTCCTGCACCTATTGTCTATTGTCTATTGTCTATAAACCGAATGTAGACACAAAAAGTTCATTCTGAAAAAGGGTCTCGACCCGAAACGTCACCCATTCCTTCTCTCAGAGATGCTGCCTGTCCCGCTGAGTTACTCCAGGTTTTTGTGTCCGTCTTCCACAATCTCATGTTCTCTTGGCCAAGACCTGGTTTAATGTGTTTGTAATCGAGAATAGAAGCAGTTGGGTGACAATAAACCAGTGAATGATGAGTTTAGCTTGGGATGCTAATTGATGGAATGTACAATCTCTTCTTTGGAAAATTGTAGCTTATCATGACTTTTTTTTCCCAATGGTCCTATAATATCCTGCAGTCTTTACATTTTATATAGCTTTGGGTTATTGCAATTCCAGTCATTCATAAAAAAGCAATCAGGTTTGGGTAAAAATTTCATTTTGATAACATAAATGTGAATCCAAAGAGGAACTGAAATGCTTCAAATAATTTCCCACCTGATTTAAGGTGATCTCTGCATTGAATGAATAGTCTGATGAAAAATTATGCATATATGGCATGACATATTTTTATCCGATTTGATGCTCAGAGGTATGAAGCATTTTGTATTAGTGTAATTTGTGGCCCATTGTTTATTTAATCAATCCTTCCTCTGCCTTTTCATTACCTTACTATTTTCCTTCCTCCTTGTATTATTTTAACAGAGTAGGTATTGAATGCAGGCTTCTGATTAGCTATAACCTAACTACAGCATCAAATAATATGCTTTTTCAATAGCTTTCTTTGATTATCTTTATATATTTCACCTTTGGAGAAGCTGCTTCTCTTTCGCATTTGTCAAATGACTCCTAACTCTTCCCTATTGGACTACTCCTTCAACTTAAAATTCTTGTCCTTATTTACAACCATCCCCCACATTATCACTGAATTATTCTCTAGTTTTGTTTTGTTTTCTGCATCTTCAGCTTATCTTTTGGTCTTTTATTGCCCTTTACCATGTGTTACTGTTATACTGAACCTAGTATAACAGTAACACACGGTAAATAACAATAAAAGACCAAATCTTTTAAAGATTTAAAAGACCCCCCCCCCCTATCTGCAGCTTTTCCTCACCACCCCGTTTCTTCCTCCATTATTAATTTATTCTCCCAACTAATAAAAATATATGTTTTATTTCAAGGTTTTAAGCTTTGCTCCATAACTTTGCAACCATTTGCCTTTCTATTCACTTTATGAAGCATCTGGGGGTCATTTTAGCCTTGATGCTCAGCAAGGAATTGTTTTGCAGAAGAAAATATATTCTGCCAGCTCATTTTAGGACTGTGGTAACATAAATTAGTTACTTGACAGGGCAAGTGAAGCTAATTGTCATGTTCACAAGTACGGTGAGGTACGGGAGCAATGAAAATCTTGCATGCATCAGCAGCACTGCAGGCACACAGGCTCGGACTAACACACAAAAACATAAATGATACATAAATCACAGATAACGTCTATAAGAAAAGAAAATATCTCTGCAAAAAAACATTAGTGCAAAAATACTCAATTAGGAAAACAGCTCCATGGTAACGCAAGAGATAGGTACAGGTACAATGAAAGTCTTGCTTGAAGCACCATCACAGGCATAGTGCATTCAGACCCCTTCACTTTTTCCACATTTTGCTACGTTACAGCCTTATTTTAAAATGGATTAAATTCATTTTTTTTATCATCAATCTACACACAATACCCCATAATAAAAAAGATAAAACAGATGTTTAGAATTTTTTGCAAAGTAATTTTGCAAAGGCTCGGTCGCGGGGCCTTCAATCGCCCGGCTCGGCTGCGGGACGTTTCAGCGCCCGGTGCGGCTCGGCCGCGGGGACTCCCATCCCTTTGCGGGGACTGTGCGGGTCGGTCGGGGACGAGCTGTCTGTCCGTGGACATGGGGAAGAGAGTGAAAGTTTTGTTGCCTCCATCACAGTGAAGGGGTGTTTGGAGTCACTGTGATGGACGTTTGTGTTGGGGTTAGGTGTCTTGTGTTCTTTTTTTTTGTGTGACTGCTATGTAATTTCGTTCGGTACCTTGGTACCGAATGACAAATAAAGCTCTGTATTCTGTATTCTGTAAAAAGAAATAACTGAAATATCACATTTACATAAGGATTCAGACCCTTTGTTATGACACTCAAAATTGAGCTTATGTTCATCCCCTGTTTCCATTGATTATCCTTGAGATGTTTCTACAACTTGGTTGGAGTCCACCAGTGGTAAATTAAATTGATTGTACGTGATTTGGAAAGGCATACACCTATCTATACAAGGTCCCACAGTTGACAGTGCATGTCAAAGCAAAAAGCAAGCCATGAAGACAAAGGAATTGTCCGTAGACCTCCGAGACAGGATTGTGTCGAGACACAGACCTAGGGAAGGGTATAAAACAATTTCTGCAGCATTGCAGGTCCCGAAGAGCACAGTGGCCTCTGTCATTCTTAAATGGAAGAACTTTGGAACTCATGGAGCTGGCCGCCCCGCCAAACTGAGCAATCGGGGGAGAAGGGCCTTGGTCAGGGAGGTGACCAAGAACCCTATGGTCACTCTGACAGAGCTCCAGAGTTCCTCTGTGAAGATGGGAGAACATTCCAGAAGGACAACTATATCTGCAGCACTCCACCAATCATGCCTTTATTGGAGAGTGGCCAGACGGAAGCCACTCCTCAGTAAAAGGCACATAACAGCCCGCTTGGAGTTTGCCAAAAGGCACCTAAAGGACTCTCAGACCATGGGAAACAAGATTCTCTGGTCTGCTGAACCCAAGATTGAACTCTGGCCTAAATGCCAAGTGGCACCGCTCATCACCTGGCCAATACCATACGTACGGTGAAGCATGGTGATGGCAGCATAATGCTGTGGGGATGTTTTTCAGTGGCAGGAACTGGGAGACTAGTCAGGATCAAGGGAAAGATGAACGGAGCAAAGTACAGAGAGATCCTTGATATAAACCAGCTCCAGAGCGTTCTGGACCTCAGACTGGGGCGGAGGTTCACCTTCCAACAGGACAACAACCCCAAGCACACAGCCAAGACAACGCAGGAGTGGCTTCGTGACAAGTCTGTGAATGTCCTAGAGTGGCCCAGCCAGAGCCCGGACTTGAACCCGATCGAACATCTCTGGAGGGACCTGAAAATAGCTGTGCATCGACGCCCCCCATCCAACCTGACAGAGCTTGAGAGGATCTACAGAGAAGAATGGGAGAAATGACCCAAATACAGGTGTGCCAAGCTTGTTGCGTCATACCCAAGAAGACGAGGCTGTAATCGCTGCCAAAGGTGCCTCAACAAAGTACTGAGTAAAGGGTCTGAATACTTATGTAAATGTGATATTTCAGTTATTTTTAAATACTTTGCAAAAATTTCTAAACACCTGTTTTTGCTTTGTTATTTTGGGGTATTGTGTGTTGATTGATGATTAAAATAAAGAATTTAATCCATTTTAAAATAAGGCTGTAACGTAGCAAATTGTGGAAAAAGTGAAGGGGTCTGAATATTTTCTAAGTGCACTGTATAGACTCAGACAATACACAAAAATATAAATTATACATAAATTCTACAAGGCAATGAAAAGAAAAAGACTGCAAAAAAACAGGACATCAGTGCAGAAATTCACACGGAGAAAAAGAAGTCCATAGTAGTGTCAGAGGTGGTCGGAGGTGTTCCGTTGCTGAGCGTGGATTAGTGTTGTGCACGTTGGTTCAAAAGTCTGATAGTTGTAGAAAATAAAACCATGTGATCCAAACTAAAGGTTTATAGAAATCCTGACTGGATTTTGGGTATCTGAGATAATAACAATTATCATCTGACAGTGTGCTGCACTGGAAGTACTTTTTTGAATCAAATTATTTGAACCTACTTTGAAGAATCCTAAACGTTTTGAAACAAAGCTCAGGTTAACACGTTTCTTACATTTTAAAATGTTTTCCTTGGGTATATTGTGCATCTGGAACCTGGGAAATGTTCTCAATCCGCATGCATTCATTATTTCTGTTCAATGTAGAAGTACCATGTGTTAAAATCAGCAGGGCTATCTTTATTTCTTAGAATTGCAATTTACAAATTTATTGAAAGCTTTATTGTTTAGACTTCACAAGCATCTGAAGCCATTAGTCCACAGTTATTAAAAATCACGTTTCCATAGGTGAGAAAATAGCTTTGCGATCATTTGTCTTTTTCTTTATTTTCCTATCACAATAGGTTTTTCAATTTGAGATGCAGATGGAGCATCTAAAACAACAACTTAAAGCAGCAGAGTTGGAGAGAGAGAACAGCGACAAGGCAGTCCAGAGCGTGGAGAGACAGCTGCAAGAATATAGAACACTTCATCGTGAATCCATAAAGGAGGTCTCTGTTATATTCTAAACTATATTTGATTGTTATATCAGCTCACGGTCGTTTCCTGTAATATGTTTATCGCGGCACGGTGGCGCAGCGGCAGAGTTGCTGCCTTACAGCGAATGCAGCGCCGGAGACCTGGGTTCGATCCCGACTACGGGTGCTGTCTGTACGGAGTTTGTACGTTCAACCCGTGACCTGCGTGGGTTTTCTCCGAGATCTTCGGTCTCCTCCCACACTCCAAAGACGTACAGGTTTGTAGGTTAATTGACTTGGTAAATGTAAAAATTGTTCCTAGTGGGTGTAGCATGGTGTTAATGTGCGGGGATCAGTGGTCGGCGCAGACCCGGTGGGCCGAAAAGGCCAGTTTCCGCGCTGTATCTCTAAACTATCATTCACATGAGGGGCTGTATAGTGTTCCAACAGCTCTCCAAAGTACTAGATAGATCACTGAAATATTGAATAAACCACAGAGCTATAATTTCTCCGGAAAATACAGAAAATTGGAAAATGAGAAATCAAACTTACTTGGGAAGCAAATCTGAGGAGATTTTTCATTAACATTGTTTCAAGGTTAGCTACAACGAGAACATCCAGACAAACGTACTTCCATAAATCAATAGGAGAAGATAGTTATGGTCAATATTAGAAATGAAATCCGGAAGGTCAGGATACACTGCTCTGAGAATTTCATTGACCTCATGGGTGTGGTAAAGGTCAGTGAGATATCTTAGAATGGTATCTCTTACTAATTGCATACACCACACTCATACACCCACCACTCATCTTTGTCTGAGAGGACTCGTACCCAACATACATTTGCACCTGTGCATCTTTGCATAATTCTACACAGTGCCAGGTACTCAAGCACTCAAGTTCTGTAAACATACACCAACACATTTCACTCTCTTGCAGACCAATTTGCACATAATGGCAGGCAGCAACTATCACATATGCGGTCCATCTTTCTCACGTTCTATTTCTCCTTCACATTGCAATCTCTTTTGATTTTCAAACTTATAATGTTGTAAGCATGCACTTCCATCCATTTCTTTCAGGAGCTGGTTGGAGAATGACGAAAAATAAATATGAAAATATACTGCATCTTTAATTAACTCTGTTAGTCATAATTTCAGATGATATTTGTGATTCAGTAGTTTATTTAGATCTGGACTACGCACGTGATAACATGTTGAACAGAAGTGGCCTGCAGTGAGGGCAGGGAGAAGGGGTAGCATAGGTGCCAGCTCCCTGGATTTCATACTTCTGTAGTGCTTGGTGGATAAGGACTTAGTAGTCTGCTCTGTCAGCAATATAATGCTTGTTCTACAGGTTCCTAAATATGCATGAGATACTCTGGTCTTCTAAGATATTTTGTCAACAGATATCCTTGTAGCTCAATATGTTTGTGATGCAACAAATACAAATAGCACAATGAACTGCTGAAAAATGAATGCATCAATGAATATTGCCAGAATACTGTTCTTTGATATTCATGAAATGTTGTGCATGAACTACACCAAATGGGAATTGTTGTTTAATGCCAATAAAACAACAACCATGCTTCAATGTGACCCTGAACTGGAGGGAGTTCTCTAATTCTAGCAAAACTATTGATAGCTCCGCATGCTGTTTTCTGACTGACATCAAATGCAAAGCTTTGCTTTCATCATCTCCAGCTTATGGTAGAATGAGCCAGAAAAATTCTTGACCACAATGATCTTAACAGCTTCTGACAATGATTCAACCTACTCCAAACTCCAGGGCGGCACAGTGGCATAGCTGCTGCCTTACGGTGCCATAGACCTGGGTTCGATCCTGACCACGTGTGCTGCCTGTAAGGAGTTTGTACATTGTCTCTTGTGTGTAGGATAGTGTTAGTGTGTATGGGGTGATTGCTAGTCGGTGCGGGCTTGGTGGGTCGAACGTGGGCCAGTGTAGATGGCACCCACATTGTTCCTCTCCGAGATTTTTCTCTGAGCACATATGGCCTCTTTCTGAAACTCCATATTCCCCTCCATGTGTAATACCATATGCATGGCAAGAGATGCCAAAGATGTTTTGCAATTGATTTTGCACATCATTTTAATTCAGCAGCAAAAAATAAATAAACATTGGAATCTGTATTGGAATCTGCAAATTGTTCTTGTAAATTATTGCCATGAATATTTATCACTAACATTACTAATAATCCTGGTAAGAATGCTCTAAGTCAAATATCGAAACTCTTGACCCACAGTAAAATGGCTTTCAAACTTTAATAAGTTTAGTTTAATTTAGAGATACAGCGTGAAAACAGGCCCACCGGGTCCATGCCGACCATTGATCCCGCACATTAACACTATCCTACACACACTAGGGACAATTCAAACTTATTCCAAGCCAATTAACCTGCAAACCTGTACGTCTTTGGAGTGTGGGAGGAAACCGAAGATCTCAGAAAAAAACCCACGCAGGTCATGGGGAGAACGTACAAACTCCATTCGGACAGCATCCGTAATATCGGATTGGATCCGGGTGTCTGGCGCTGCAAGCACTGTCAGGCAGCAACTCTACCGCTGCGTTACCATGACGCCCCTAAGCTGACCCTAGAAATTGTAATGCAAACAGAAATGCTTTTCTGACACAGCAGGCTCATGGAAATTTTGTGTGAAGCCACAGACTCTGATATTCTGTACATGAGGTGCAAGTGTGAAATGTAATGGGAGGATTGCAAGATGACTTGGGGAAGACATTTGGTGGGACTTTCGTAAGTGAGATTTGTAAAGTTAATGGGTGTATGTAAGGGATGCAATTGTGGGATGCTGCGTTGATGATCAGTGAGGAGGGCGAATGTTGAGAAGGTAATTGGGGCAACTGCACAGAGGAAAAGAATCCCTGACTCTGTTAAGCTGAAGGATGAAACTAACTGAAGACAACTGAAGTTCCTGGCACTTGCTAGGTTATGATTAGGCCCTTTAATTTACCCTGCTTCAGTGCTAAGCTATTCATGGTCCTTTTATGCATGGAAAGAAATATGCATGTAATGTCAAATGAATGTTGTACACCATCACTGTCATTGCACATTCCCAGCAACTTTTAATGATTTGGTTTTTGTTTAAAAAATTGTGACCTACCCCACTAAAATATTGTGCTGTGCAGTTACATCTCTAAACTGCTTGGGCTTGTGGTTTCTTTCTTTTGTAGTGCATGAATTTGCTTCCACCTAATTACTTTTGTCGACCATCCATGGAGCAGAGGTTTAATATGCACTTTCCAGTGCCTTATAGTTTGCTGGCAATGTAATTTTGCATTCTAAATGAACTCTGAACACAATCAGGAATAATAACTTGTAGAGCCCTGACAGTGCAATCCCACGTGTGACATTATGATCTTATGGCCAAAACTCCTTTAAGCCTTATCAGGTTAATTTTCTTGGGTTCATCCTCATATGTGTTTTAAGGAACAAGATACAGTAATAAAACATCACATTTTTATTAATGATAGACGAGTGAGTTTTAACTATAAGGATGCTATGATGTCTCACTGTTTAATATTTTCATTAAGTATATTGGTTTGTTTATATCCAAATATGTTCATTTTGTGTGGGCTTGCTGCATAATGTCACACCAACTGTTGATCTTTGTTGTAGGTGCATCAGTGTCAAGAAACAATTAGACAGTTGAATGCAGAACTCTCATCTATTCACAATACCCAGGATTCGATCGAGAAGAGTTCAGCACAAAAGGAGAAGACTATACACCAACTGCAAAATGAAATTCAGACTCTACAAAGTGAAGTCTCTGAACTCCAGAGCAAGGTAAATCCACTTTGTGGCTGCAAATATACTGTATATGGCTAAACATTTAAAGAATAATTATAGCAAATGTATATAGCTGCAAATTCAATACCCTCTCATTTTTCTCCTCGTTTTGACAGTTGCATTAACTTGAATCAAGTACTTTGGCATGGAAAGATGTATATCAAAGACTGCATTAACAATATATTTAGCATTTCGGCAAAGGAAAATTACAGCTACAGAAAACTAACTCCTTGTTAGTTAAAAATATATGACTATTTGTCCCAGTTTAAGCAATCTGAATTGCATACAACATTATTTAATGTAAATGCAGAGTGCATAACTGCCAAGTGGAATATGAAGTGCTGTTCCTCCAGTTTGCGTGTGGCCTCACTCTGGCAATGGAGGAGGCCCAGGACAGAAAGATCAGAATGGGAATGGGAAGGGGAGTTAAAATGGTTACCATCCGATAGATCCAGTAGACATTGGTGGATCGGTCGCCGAGTTTACGCTTGGTTTTGCCAATGGGCGAAATGTTTACCGAGACTACATTTGGTCTTGCCTATGGCCAATGTGGCCTCGTGTACATCAGCGAGATCAAGCGTAGACTTGGCGGCCGTTTTTGCCTAATACTTGTGCTCGGTCCGCCAAGGCCTGCAGGAACTCCCAGATGCTAACCATTTAAACTCCTCTTCTCATTCCCATACTGACCTTTCTGTCCTGGGTCTCTTCCATTGCCGGAGTGAGAACACACACAAACGGGAGGAACAGCACCTCATATTCCGCCTAGATAGCTTGCAACCCAACGGTATGAACAGTGAATTCTCCAAACTCAGCTCTACATAAAACACCTCTCTTCCCCATAACCCTCCCACACACACACGCACACCATTTCTTTTCCTCCTGCCCCTCCTCTCCACTGAGCATGTACCTATCTTTTTCCTCTCCCTCCATCTATATCCCTAAAGATTTCATACATCGTCAGTCGCTTGCTTCACAATTTGCAACTCTCTAACCCCTTTGTCTCACACTTGTGTGTTCATCTCTGGCCTTTGTCCAACAATCTCCCAATCAAAATCCCCCTTTGCCTGTATTCACATGCTTTGTCCTGCCATGCTTTGTCCTGCCCCTCCTCTCTTCTAGTTTTCTTTACTCCCACCCCTGCAATCATCCTGAAGAAAGATCCCAACCTGAAACATCACCTATTAATGGTCTCCAAGGATGCTGCCTGACCCGCTGAGTTACTCCAGCATTTTGCGTCTTTCCATGTTTAAGAAACATTTGGACTGGTACATGGATAGGACAGGTTTAGAGGGTTATGGGCCAAGCGCAGGCAGGTGGGACTAGTTTAGATGGGACATGCTGGTCGGTATGGGCAAGATCGGCCGGAGGGCCTGTTTCCACACTGTATGATCTATGAATCCATGGTTTAATGTAACTTTATAAAATCGATAAATTAGGATTACGGCTAATAATTGAAAGCACCATAACCAGTATATTCTAGAAATTATAATGGGCCCGATATTCCTGATAAATGGCAACAGTTTCAGAACATAGAGCAGTATAGCACAGGAACAGACCATTTGGCCCTCAGTTCCGCATGAACCTATTGGCACTCCCTGCATGATGGTGAGGAGGTTTGGGATTCCTGCATGAAGCATGCATGAATGCCGAGATCACAAACTTTCTAAGACATGGGCGGCAAGGTGGCGTAGCGGTAGAGCCGCTACCTTACAACGCCAGAGACCTGTGTTTGATCCTGACTATGGGTGCTGTCTGTATGGAGTTTGTACCTTCTTCCCTTGACCTGCGTGGGTTTTCTCCGGGATCTCTCATTTCCTCCCACACTCCAAAGACATGCAGGTTTTGAGGTTAATTGGCTTTGGTAAAATAGTAAATTGTCAAAAGCAGAAAATCACTTTTCCTTTGATGTCCTTGGGAAATCAGTCACTTAACCTGCATCAATTTAGGCCTATCACAAATTCAGCAACTCCCTTTATTTCAATGGGGAAGAATGGTTGTGAGAAGATACGGAAGTTGAAAGCAATTTACATTTTTTTAATTAATTGCGTTAACTTAAACATTTTTTAAACTAATCAACTTAAATAATTTGAAAGGTATGATTAATTTATGCTTTTAAGCATATTCCAAAACTTTCACACTCTTTGAGTATTTTGACAATTGCAAAGCCTTTATATGTGGCTTAGCTAACACCAAACGTTTTACACAAGAGGACCTGCTATTTATCATTGCAAGGCTAGGCCAGTTAGGCTGTCACTGGAAATTTTGCTCCAATTGAATGTGGATCCAGCAGGTAAGATGGCAGTGAGATCAGGCGGTGTTCCCATTTCAGAAAGTTCTGCACCATAGTTATTAGAATATTTATAGGACTTTAACTTTTCAATTCATCCAAGTATGTTTTTGTTGTTTCAAAGTAGAAAAATGTGATTCACCTGAACATCTCTGCCTGCCGCCTCAGCAGACATTGAACAGTTTGTTTCCAATTGTTATGTTTGCGCCAAGAATCTTATAATTTAGATTGACTTGTGTACTATTTCTATGTTTTACAAAATCAATTCTCTATTATTCTGAAACCTGCTCAGCAGTCCATTCCCTACAGCCTCAAGGTACTTGGGGTAATAAAATTATGTCTACATTCTGTACTGTGAAGTGTTTGATGTTACTTTTTGTAGAATATAGCAGTAGAATAATAATGATGAATTCCCAGTGGGTTGATGGTGAAGAATGTATCAAGGCTGAAGATGTTTCCTGAATCAAAAAAATAGGCATTTCTTTTGTCTGCTGTTGAGATTAAGCATTGTGCAATATACTTCCTCCAGATTAAAACGTGACAATTAAATAATGATCGCTTAATCAAGTGTATTCTATTTCGATTCAAATTTGAATACACTAAATTCTACACAGATGTTGGAGCACTATTGTTTGATGTTGGCTTATCCGAGCCAGATGATGGTAAATGAATAACTATATTCATTAGGAGAAGAAAGCTGAGTGTATGTGGAGTCAATATTCCACCAGTATGCCACACCTGCTGATTGAAGTGAACCGTCTCAAGCCTCCAAAGGACTCAAAAATCTGATATTCGAAATAGCAGGTCCACATAATTCACGGCTTGATAAAACAGGTTTTACTTACTGGAAAAGCAGACCTGCTCATAGGGATTTTAACACTTCCCTATTGCTTTAGAATAACTGCATAATACAGCGCTTTAGTAGTGCAGATGATTCTAATTAGACAGGCTGTAAGACCCAGCCAAAACTCCAATTGTTAATCAGTAATTTGATATTAAGTCCTAGCACTAATATTTGAAGCCATGTAGTTCCATAAGGCCCAATGCCATGTATTTAATACTACCGTCAACTACAGTTAAAAGTCATTTTTTAACTAAAAAGTTAATTGCGTTAAACCTTGGTTTCATTAAAATGGTTCAATTAAGAACTTATTTTATACCTTATACTATGTAAATATATTTGCATAGATACATTTATCCAAACTTGAAGGCAAATAAATTTGATTTCCATTTATTTAAGGGGTGAGTAATTGAAAATGTATTTTTCCAAGGGTGAAACATGATAATAAACATTTCTCAGTTAATTCACTCACTCCAGACCGGGCACTTTCCTAACGATTGTTGGTACTATCCCCATCTGTAAAAACCTTTTGGCCAACTGTACTAAACTGCCTGAACCTTTGACCATCTCCTGACACTTCGATCCATCATTTCCTGCATTTTGCCAATCTCTGTTACTGATTGCTACTGAAATTTGCTGCAGGGCACTGAATATAGTTAACTTTCATCGTGCACCTATATTCGTAAGCCATATTTTCTTGGACTGAAGCAATTGATAAAAGTTTACTTTTGTGCAGTGCGTTCTGTAAGTTATGCTGTTAGAATGTTATTTGCAGAAAATATATTTGTGTGTTATTAAGATTTGACAACGTCGGATTGTTCAACATCTAGAAAGTCCTTTTTATGAATTCACCTTTAATTGCTACTACTAGTGTATCTAAAATTTGTGTCCATTCTGATACATTGTATCTAAAATTTGGTTTTCGCTGAAGCCAACGTAATTGAATTTCAGAAACAAGTCATATGTATCTGCTGCAATCTTGGGGGATTTCATGCAAGTGCACAAACCATTTCTCCCGGGTTTTTTTGTTCAAAGTGTCTTCAGAATGGATTGCAAGGTATATGGCAGAAAAGGTTTATAAAGTTTGACAGATGTGACAGTTCATAAAAAGAATTAATTCCACCAATGTCCAAAGAGATGTGCATTATTTCTATCCTACAAAATCAATTGATTTACAATCGTTTTTGATTGGGTATCTAGATTGGACACATACGCTTCATCTACAAATTTTGGATTTGGTTAGTAGTTTGAAATTTCTTGCATATTGGATATCCAATATTCAAAAATTGACCAGATTTTAAAGGAAACAACATTTTTTTAAAAGGTGAAGAGCAATTGTTAACTTGCAAATTAAATTGGCAAGAGTTATATTGCTATGGGTAGCTTTTAGCATTTAAGGTTTTCTTTGGAAGGCAACATTATGTTATAACAGTGTGAGCTTTTAAACAGTTGGAACACTTGGATGTTTTCCTAAAGATCAAACAAACGAACAGGATGTGAAAATCAAACAACCGCAGATCTTGGAAATCAATTTCAAAACCAGCAAATGTTGGAAACATTCAGCACCCACACAAATACGAGCAACACCAGCACCCTCATGCCCCCCCCCCCCGCCCCCCCCCCCCCCCCCTCCCACCACCATTCATTTGGACCATGGATGGTCTACTCGGGACTCAACTGCTCCTCGATGTCAGTGCCACCTCGCCCTCAACTCTCTGATCATTCAAAAATGTATCTATCTCCTCTCTAAATATCTCTAGTGTTTTACCCTCCGCTGGGTTAGAAAATTCCAGAGATTTATTGCCTTCTGCAAGAACCGCATGCCAGTTTTAAATGACTATTAAATTAGTTTAGCTTATCTGTATAATTATTTTCCCTTATTTTAAACTCTCCCATGTGAACATTTCCTTCATCTTTGTATCTGAAATTTGGTTTCACTGAAGTAAATGGAACAGAATTTCAGAAGCAGAGTCCCATGAAATGGCCCCCTTAGGATCTAATCTGTTTCAAAAAGGTCACCCCCCCTCCCCCATTCCTCTAAACTTCAAATAGTACCTGTGCAACCTTTTTAGTTATTTGTGAAAGGATACCCCCCTCCCAGTCCAATGCAGGGAAGCTCTTCTGGATGCCTCCAATGCTATTCTATTATTTTCTTAAATAATGGAACTAAAACTGCACCATCAGCCACCATCTGTGTAAAGAGAACGAGAGTTAATGTTTAGGGTTGAGACTATCCATCAGAACATGAAGAGCTAGACAATACGTTAGTTTTAGGCTGAAGAGAATGGATACAATAAAGGGAGTATTGTAGCGACCATAGGGATTGGTCCTGAGAGTCGAACCCTCGGATTGGACAGCTAGGTCAGGTGGTGGTTTTGGCGACCAAAACCAGTCAGTGGGAAGAGAACTTCGAAGCGAACAGTTTGATTTAATGGTTGTCTGTAAATCCGTTTGTTATACTTTGTAATCGAATATTGCTGCCGCAATAAACTTCTTTAACAAAGAACAAGCTTCCAGACTCGCCATATTGGTGACCCCGACGTGATCTAGCCGATCATCTACCATGGATGAACAAGGTGCTCCTCCTGCGGCTCCAGCGCCCGGCGTACCGCAGCTAAACGCGGTCAGCGTTCATCTTCCTCCGTTTTGGGCACATCAACCCCACCTGTGGTTTGCCCATGCGGAAGCCCAGTTCCACCTAAGAAACATCTCGGTGGACGAGACAAAGTATTATTACCTGGTCAGCGCCCTACCGCCTGAGACGTCCGCATGGGTGATGCAGTTCATCACCTCCCCTCCGGCAGACGGCAAGTATAAGGCGCTGAAAGTACTCATGCTTCGAACCTTCGGATTCAGTAGGCATGATCGAGCTGCGAGGCTTATGCACCTACCGGATCTCGGAGATTGGCTGCCGTCCGCCCTCATGGCTGAAATGTTGGCGCTGGCAGGTGAGCACAAGGATGGCCTCATGTTCGAGCAGGCATTTCGAGAGCAACTGCCAGAAGACGTTAGGCTTATGCTCATGGATTGTTCTTTTAAGGACCCCGTGGCATAAGCGGAGAAAGCCGATGCGCTTATGGCGTCCAAATCGAAGAAACATAGTTCGATCAACAGGGTCTCGGCACCATCGGGAAGCCCGCAGCGGCACCAAGATGGCGCCGCGACTCCCGCCATTTCTCCAAAAGCCCGCCAAAAGGACCCAGCCCGCCAAAAAGATCCGCACAAGCGCGGCTGGTGCTATTATCATCTGAGATGGGGTGGAGAAGCCCGCAACTGCCGCTCGCGTTGCACCTTCTCGGGAAATGCCTCGGCCGATCGTACATAGAGGCGGTTGCGATTGGCCAGAACAGACGCCTCTACGTCCGAGATCGATTCACGGACACAGAATTCTTGGTCGACACGGGAGCCATAGTCAGCATCGTACCGCCGACCGACCTTGAAGCACGATAGGGTAAGAAAGGGCCTACCCTCATCGCAGTTAACGGTAGCCCCATTCGCACATATGGTACACGGGCAATGTCTCTGTCCTTAGGCACCCGCACGTACGAATGGACGTTTATCGTCGCGGAAGTCGGTCAAGCGATCCTGGGTGCAGATTTCCTCTGGGCCTTTTCGCTAGTTCCCGATGTCCGAGGTAAAGGCCTTCGACCCTCCGCTAGCAGCGACGAGCCCGCTGCTCCACCGCCGGCCACCCCGCCCAGCCCGACTGTCCAGGCCATCGTCGCGGTCTCCGACCCGTATGCTGCGGTCCTGGCTGAGTTTCCGGAGCTGCTGGTTCAGCGTTTCGACACCCCTTCTGCAAGGCACGGCATTGTCCATCACATTCCCACCGAGGGGCCCCCCCCGTTTTCGCGCGGGCCCGGAGGTTGCCGCCGGACAAACTCAAGGTGGCGCGGGAAGAATTTCAGAAGATGGAACAAATGGGCATTGTCCGTCGGTCCGACAGCCCGTGGGCCTCTCCATTGCATATGGTCTCCAAAGCATCTGGGGGGTGGAGGCCATGTGGGGATTACCGGCGCCTTAACGCCGTCACCACGGCGGACCGCTACCCCATATCGCACATCCAGGATTTCTCGTCCGGGCTGGAAGGTGCCGTAGTGTTCTCCAAAATTGACTTGGTGCGGGGCTACCACCAGATCCCTGTGCATCCGGGAGACATTCCAAAGACTGCCAAGATCACTCCGTTTGGGTTGTTCGAATGGTTGCGTATGCCTTTCGGTTTAAAAAACGCGGCACAGGCGTTCCAGCGGCTGATGGACCGTGTGGGTCGAGATTTGTCTTTTGTTTTCATTTATTTGGACGATATCCTGGTCGCCAGCCGCTCGGTGCGAGAACACCTTGTACATTTGCGGACGGTGTTCAAGCGACTCCAAGACCACGGGCTCATCATACACCCCTCCAAGTGTCAATTTGGCCTCCACTTCTTAGGACACCGGATCACCTCACCTGACAAGGTGGAGGCGATTCGTGCCTTCCCGCGGCCCACCACGGTAAAAGGGTTGCAGGAGTTCGTGGGTATGGTGAATTTCTACCATAGGTTCGTGCCGGCAGCGGCACAGTCATGCGTCCGCTCTTCCAGTGTCTCGCAGGCAAACCTGTGGAGTTGGAGTGGTCTGCGGCCGCGGAGACGGCCTTTGAGGCAGCTAAAGTGGCTCTGGCAGACGCCACCATGCTCGTCCACCTGAGCGCCTCCGCCCCCACGGCCCTGACGGTCGATGCGTCGGACGTGGCGGTTGGAGCGGTTGTGGAACAGCATGTAGATGGCAGTTGGCAGCCCTTGGCATTTTTCAGCCGACAGCTTAATCCGGCTGAGCTGAAATATAGCGCTTTTGACCGAGAGCTTCTGGCTCTCTATTTAGCTGTCCGCCACTTTAGGTATTTTTTAGAAGGCCGCCCATTTGTGGCCTTTACGGACCACAAACCATTGACTTTTGCTTTTTCGAAAGTATCCGACCCATGGTCGGCCCGCCAGCAGTGGCACCTGACGGCCATCTCAGAGTTTACTACCGATGTTCGACATGTCGCGGGTAAGCTGAATGCCGTTGCTGACGCCCTGTCCCAGCCAGCCATTTCCCCAATTTCAGCGGTGGAATGCGAGGTGGATTTCCAGGAGCTTGCGGAGGCACAGCACCTGGCGGACACTACCTCAGCATACCAGTCCACCACTTCGGGGTTGAAGCTGACCCAAGTGGCTTGCGGGCCTGCGGGTACAAAAGTCTGGTGTGATGTTTCCCTTCCCCGCCCTAGGCCGGTGGTGCCGGCCGCCCTTCAGCGCCGGGTGTTTGATGCCATTCATGGGCTGGCGCACTGTGGATAAATAAATTCAGTGTCCACACTTAGTTGTTAGTTACTCGACGGTTGCCTGATTTTATTCTCTTATGAGGGAGCGTCTCACAGAGGACCAGCATCTGTATGAGTCTCGCCTGACTTGGTTACATTCAGTCAGTCTTTATAGGCAGAGACAAACAACCTTTCCGCGTGACACATACTCCGCCTATCTTGTGACGAACAACCTTTTAATGTGTTTTCCTAAGCTAAGTTTAGATTCTCCAGAAGTCGTTAGCCACTTCCAGAGAAGACAGTTGTAGTCTTTACTGTGGCTTGCAGCTTTAGCTAAATCAACCGTACTATCTCCGTATGTCTGGCATACAAGAAGAAGTGTCTCATCGGTGTTTTTTCTGTAAGTCATGCAACATATTTTTACTCACAATCCCCCCTTTTATACATGTAACATACATTTTATAACAATTTTCTTCATTTCATCCAGCCGTGGCCCGACACTTCCGTGCCTTGTGCCCACAGCCTTCATACACAAGAGTCTTCATAAAGTTGTACATTAACCATGTGATCTTCGGGACTTAAGTCCGCCGATGCTTCACCTTCCACATCTGGCCTTATTTCCTTCTCGGAGTCACCTGGCTCCTCTTGCCTGAGGGACTCGTACATCATATTTTCCTGCTTGGTCAGCGCTGTCTCAATCAAGCGCTGGGTCAGTCCCCGCATACAAGGTATAACACAACATCCAAACAATGTCAACAACGTTACGCATACAATAATAGTTGTTATTGTAGAGACAAAGAAATTCTTCCATCGGGGGCAGTGTTATTGGGAATAAAGGTACAGCATTCTTGTCCAAACATTACGCAAACACCCCCCTTCTCTGCCAATAACATATCCAAAGCCATCTGGTTTTGCCATGCCATAAGGCTCGTTTTATCCAATTGTTCGGCTAATCCTTTAACTGCGTCTCTAATATAGTTAGTAAATCGTTGCTGATTATAAAATAGGTAATTAATCCAAACTACGTTTTTGTTGATCGTAGACCACCAGAAGAACGCGCTCTCCAATCCTGCCGCGATCTGATTTTGAGCTTTAAACTCATCCGGTACCCCTCGGGGTACCCCAATAGCGTCAATATAAATGTGTGTGTCAAACGACCCCTGTACCCTCAGGCTGCGCTTAACCCTTCCCTGGGCCTTAGTTGCGTCGTTCTTCCCAATTCCTTGGGTGATAATAGTAAATGGCATAATTAGCTGAATCATTGCACACGTCCCCTGCCATCCTGCTGGGAGCTTGGTCCTTAATATTTTCCCCCCACAATACCACCACACGTCCGCTCGTCCTACGGATTGATTGGCAAACTGGGATATGTTAGTGACGTTTATGGTCTCATTACAGCCCGTCAAATGGCCCAACTCTTGTCCCCCATGTTTGTACCTGTTATAGCATTCGAAGTGCCCCTGTCCCCTAGTTGGGACCACAAAGGGCGGGGCCTGTTGCCCTTGCCCCGTGATAGGTGGAAACAAGTAGTGTAATGCTGCACATGACTCATCACTAGGTCTCTCCTTATTCGTATATAATGACGGCATACATCGTACTCCCCGCATGTTAAGGGGAAACGCCGTGGGCACCAACCGTGGTTTAGCCGCGGCGCAGGCATAACAGTTTTCCTTTCCCATTGTTCGGGTGGTGTACATCATCGACTTTATCCACTCATTTGTTCTGTCCGTTCCCGTTCCTACCTCTAAGTTGGCTCGTAACTGTTCAAACCCTTTAATCTCCACTACTTTAATCGGATGGGCCTGTATGATCAGTATGAAGGGCGGCACGGTAGCGCAGCGGTAGAGTTGCTGCTTTACAGCGAATGCAGCGCCGGAGACTCAGGTTCGATCCTGACTACGGGTGCTGCACTGTAAGGAGTTTGTACGTTCTCCCCGTGACCTGCGTGGGTTTTCTCCGAGATCTTCGGTTTCCTCCCACACTCCAAAGACGTACAGGTATGTAGGTTAATTGGCTGGGTAAATGTAAAAATTGTCCCTAGTGGGTGTAGGATAGTGTTAATGTGCGGGGATCGCTGGGCGGCACGGACTTGGTGGGCCGAAAGGGCCTGTTTCCGGCTGTATGTATATGATATGATATGATATGATATATTGTGGTGGCCTCCGTTGCTAGTGGCTTGGTGGGCTCTGCCTTATTCATTGGTTGCTCCATTATCTGGAACACTTCCCCATTCTCTGCCCAAAACACCAGGATGGAATCCCGCTTTATTTCTATAGTGAACTCACAACAGTTATCTACCCCACTTTGGTCAGCGCATACCCAGTATACCCCAGCAGGGTGATTCCACTTCTTCTTCTTCAAGACTTTCACAAAGACCCAATCACCTGGCCTTACCTTCAATTCAAGGTCTTCCTTTCCTGTCTCACCTGGTGCTGGGGGAGCAATAGCAGAGGTTCGGTTATCTAGCCGTTTACGCATATAGTCTGCCAGTGTTGCTTCTTCCATTTACCGTTTCTTCTTCCCTCTGCAGCCCGGGGTACGTGTAAGGTCTCCCAAACAGTATCTCATATGGTGAGGGACCCCCCTTCCCTGGTGTCATCCTCATATTTAACAACACCAAGGGGAGGCAATCCACCCACCCGAACCCTGTCTCGGCCATAGCCATCCTTAACTTATTCTTCACCGTTCCATTTGTCTGCTCAATCAATCCTGCTGACTGTGGATAGTAGGAGCAGTGTCGTTTACATGCAATGCCCATTTTGGTAGCCAGGCGATCCACAATTTCATTCACAAAGTGACTGCCGTTGTCACTATACAACGTTTCCGGGACCCCGAAGCGAGGAATGATGTCACACATTAGTGCTTTGGCCACGGTTAGGGCGTCGGCTGTAGAAGTGGGCAAGATCTCAACCCATCAGGAGAAAACATCAATAATCACCAGGCAGTACTTCACCCCTTTGCACATACTCAGTTCAAAATTTGAAAAAGGTAATTTGGTTGTGGGAGCAGACCGGGCTTCTGGCGGACGGCTCCCTGATAGTTGTACCGACTACAGACATCACAGAGCACACAATGCCGTTGCGCGTACCCTGTAAACCCATAATGTTGATAATGGTCTTCCACTATCCTTGTCATTCCCCCTGACGAGACATGGGTTACCCCATGGCTCGTAATAGCCGCATATCGATAGAGGGACTTGGGAAGAATGGGCAAGCCGTTTGTTGCCGTCCAGATTCCTTGTACATTAGGGGTTGCTCCTTCTCGTCTCCAGCGATCCTTTTCTTTGCTGGGTGCATTTTTCTGCATGTCATGCAAAACTTGTTCAACTTCACCCAGATTTAACTAGTAACTGTCCACTATAAGGCGGAATGCGCGTTGGAAAGGCCCGGAATTCCCTTTAGGCGACGGAATCCCTTCAACGGCCTTTCGTACGTCTTTTGCCGTCCAGGGGCGGTATACGTACAAGGGGACTGCTGCCCCACCGTCTGCTGGCGCATGTGGATTTGGCATTTGTATTAGTGGGTACATGTCACCTCTGTCTGTTTCTTCATCCTCCATAGCCCCAAACATTTTATACACCCCACCTGATCGCAGCCGGGACGTCGTTTTGTCCGATGGATCGTATCCCGTTGCCCCTTTGGAGGGCAAGGGTGGATCTAGGTCTGGTGCGCGGTCCAACTCCTCCTGTCGTCGGTCACCTCCACCGTCCCGACGGTGCGCTGTCCAATCGTATGAAGGTTGCGCGGATGGTGGGACCGGTGGGTATAGGGGCGCAGGTGTCGTTATCGGAACAGATGTCTTCGCTGGGGCTGGTGGTCCTGCCGGTGCCAGTGTTGGTGGTCTTCGTCCTTCTACAACACACAAATCACTATCTTCCTTGTTTAGAAAAGCACTTGTTACTTGTGTGCCGGTAGGGGTTCTCCCTTCATCACCTGCCTCTTTTTCCTTTCGCCTTTCCTCTTCCTCTTCCTCTCAACTTTTATCCTCCCCATCCCGGCGATTCCTTGCTTCCATTAGCCATAACCTTGCTTCATGATATCCCATTCTAGTTTTCATTTCCACATCTCCATTTGCTCTCTTACTTATAGCACATACTAATTTGTTACATTCATCTATTTTTAAAGTCCCTTTCCACTGGAACTTTTCCTTCCATAATTTTGTATATCTGCAACATTTCTGGTCCTGCCCAAACATAAACCTCTCATCGCCCGTCAGCGATTCTGCCTTTGATTTTGAAGACCCCATGTCAAGTCCGACTTGACTGTGTCCCTGACACTTGGTTTGAATAACTCCCTTATTTTAACCGTCCCTCTGTTTCCCTGAAACAGTGTCAAGTCCGACTTGACTGTGTCCCTGACACTTTGTTTAAATAACTCCCTTATTTCAACCGTCCCTGTTTCCCTGAAACAGTGGTCACCCTCCCTATCTCCAGCAGCAGCAGAAGTTTATGTCTGTCCAGTCCCTTTCAGATTTACGACAACCGTCGATTTCTAGATTTACATTCGTGTGCCCCAGCGCGTCTGATAGCCCAAAAAGCACTTACTTGGAGCTCTCGTTCAGTACTTCTTGGTCAATCACACGACGTGGGGCCCCACGTTGGGCGCCAATTATGTGGATAAATAAATTCAGTGTCCACACTTAGTTGTTAGTTACTCGACGGTTGCCTGATTTTATTCTCTTATGAGGGAGCGTCTCACAGAGGACCAGCATCTGTATGAGTCTCGCCTGACTTGGTTACATTCAGTCAGTCTTTATAGGCAGAGACAAACAACCTTTCCACGTGACACATACTCCGCCTATCTTGTGACGAACAACCTTTTAATGTGTTTTCCTAAGCTAAGTTTCGTTTCTCCAGAAGTCGTTAGCCACTTCCAGAGAAGGCAGTTGTAGTCTTTACTGTGGCTTGCAGCTTTAGCTAAATCAACCGTACTATCTCCGTATGTCTGGCATACAAGAAGAAGTGTCTCATCGGTGTTTTTTCTGTAAGCCATGCAACATATTTTTACTCACACGCACCCGTCCATCCGCTCCACCTCTTCCTTGGTAGCCGATAGGTTTGTGTGGCACGGCCTGCGCAAGCAGGTAGCCGCTTGGGCCCGTTCCTGTGTTCCCTGCCAAACCGCTGAGGTTCACAGGCATGTCCAACCTCCGGTACAGGAGTTTGAGGTACCTGCGGTCCGTTTTTTCCATATCCACGTTGATTTAGTTGGACCCTTGCCTTCCTCCAGGGGCTACACTCACCTACTCACGGTGGTTGACCGGTTTACCCGTTGGCTGAGGCTTTCCCGTTGTCCGACACCTCTGCCGCCTCTTGTGCCCGGGTCCTGGCCCTCCATTGGGTGGCCCGCTTCGGTGTTCCGTCCATGATTACCTCTACCCTTTGGGCTACGTTAGTGGAGCTGTACGGTTCCCGGTTGCAGCAGACCACGGCGTGCCACCCACAGGCTAATAGGCTCGTGGAGAGTTTCCACCGACAGCTTAAGGCGGCCCTCAGTGCGCCGCTGGACGGCCCTGACTGGGTAGACCAGCTCCCCTGGGTACTTTTGGGCATCTGTACGGCTCCTAAGCAGGACCTCGGAACTTCGTCTGCGGAACTGGTATATGGCTCGCCACTCAGGGTGCCCGGGGATTTCCTTCCGGAGCCCTCTGGTCAGCAGCCCTCGGTTCCGTCGGTTTTAGCATCCTTCCGGGCGCGAGTGGGTTCCCTGGCTCCAGTTCCTACTTCACGTCACGGGTGTTCCATGGTGCATGAACCGACTGCCTTGAAGGACTGTGAATTTGTGTTTCTGCGTAGAGATGCCCATCGTTCCCCGTTACAGAGGGTCTATGAGGGACCGTTCCGCGTGTTGCGTAAAGGGACGGTCACCTTCACCTTAGATGTTGGGGGCAGGAGTGAGCTCGTCTCTGTGTCCAGGCTCAAACCTGCACACTTGGATCAGGACCGCCCTGTCCTGGTTGGTCAGCCGCCTCGGCGGGGCCGCCCTCCTGCAGTTCCATCTGACCCGGGACCCCCTGCTCCTGTGGTGCCTGCAGCCCCTCTCCTTACTCGTTCTGGTCGCGAAGTCCGGCTCCCTGCTAGATTCTGTACCTCGGGTTCTGGGGGGGTCATGTAGCGACCATAGGGATTGGTCCTGAGAGTCGAACCCTCGGATTGGCCAGCTAGGTCAGGTGGTGGTTTTGGCGCCCAAAACCAGTCAGTGGGAAGAGAACTTCGAAGCGAACAGTTTGATTTAATGGTTGTCTGTAAATCCATTTGTTATACTTTGTAATCGAATATTGCTGCCGCAATAAACTTCTTTAACAAAGAACAAGCTTCCAGACTCGCCATAGTATCTTTGATTGGATGAGGCCAGGATTGCCTTGGGGATGGGTTGTCGAGGTCACCCAGTTTGGGGGGGGGGGGGGAGTGGAAGGGGGGAGAGAGAGAGAGAGAGATTTTTAAATTTTATTTATTTATTTTAAAAAGTCCTTAAATGCAGGACTCTGGTGCATGGCCAGTACGCCAAGGTGTGCCATTTGAGAGAAACACTGAGCTTATCTCATACAGAAAAAAACACACAAAATGTTGGCGTAACTCAGCGGGTCAGGCAATGCCTCTGGAGAAAATGGATATGTGACGTTTCCAGCCAGGACCCTTCTTCAGACTTCTTCAGAGCCCATATCATAAATGGGTACCTTACAGCAGAAATGGTCAGCTCTAATACAGACAGGGAGAGTGTGATACCAACAGTTGTAAAATTAAATGTTGATAGCTACAAAGTTCCCAGACAGCAGATGCAGCACTGTTTTTCAAGCTTAAATTGGTCTCATTATACCATTGAAGGGGCCACAGACAGATAGGTCAGAGTATGAGAAGGAGAATCAAACTGGCAAGCAAAGGGACCTCTAAGTCACCCCTCCACCTTGAATGCAGTCTGTGTGTTTTGTTTCTCGTGGAAAAAAAAAATTCAATCATCTTAAAATAATACAGGTAATCTCCAATGATCTGCTTTGTGACCATTCAGAAATCCTGATAGTTCAGGATTAAGGACGAGAAGGTGCCAAAATATTCACAATTGCTGTGACTGGAGGGCCTGAGTTGTAAGAAACTCGAAAGGCTGCGATTGTTTGATCTGGAGAGAAGGAGACGGAGGGGTGCACTTATAGAATCAGTGACCCAGTGTCACAATTGTTTTGTAGGGGAGTCTCAAAGTAGAGGGCACATGTTTAGGATGAGAGGGGAAAGACATAAAGTGGATGTGAGGGAAGTTTTTTTTCAGAAGGGAGTATTATGAGGGACCCCTGCCACCCCAGCAACGGACTGTTCCATCTGCTACGGTCAGGCAAACGCCTCCGCTGTCACGCTGTGAAAACGGAGAGGATGAAACGGAGTTTCTTCCCACAGGCCATCAGGACTGTTAACTATTATAACTCCAGGGACTAAATTTTGTCTTCTCTGTATTAACTTTAATTTATATGCTTTAACTGTAATTTTTTTTTGCACAATCCGCAGGCATTGCCACTTTCATTTCACTGCACATTGTGTATGTGTATGTGACAACAAACTTGACTTGATTTGACTTGAGCTGCCAGTGGAAGTGGTAGACGTGGGTACAGCTATAACATTTAAAGACATTTGAGCATGTTGATGAATGGGAAATGTTTAGAGGGATATGAACCATATGCAGGCAATTGGGTCAGGCTCAGGAAGGCATCTTGACCTGCATGAGTGAGCTGGGCAAATGGTCTGTTTCCATGCTGAATAACTTTATTATCCTGTTAAGAATGCTGAATATCAAATCCTATTCCAATCTATTTATTGCTTTTATAAAATTGCGGTAATTAACATTTATAGTTTTTCATATAGTGTATTTTAAAAATATTTCCGCTTTCCAAATGTGCAAAGTCAGTAAGTAACATTGCATGAAACCATGTTGTGGAAGAAATTCATTTAGAGGGAAATTAAAGGGAAATGAAAAGCTAAGACTTTGCAGGTTTGCTTCAAGAAACTTTATTGCACAATATCATTGGAGAGATGGCGGCAGTTAACTGCTCACCAATTCTCTGACTTCATAGCAGAATTAGCCGACAGTTATACTGTGCAGTAAACAACTTTTGTTTTTTTGTTAGTTACAACTATTCGAAAACATACTATCTACTACATGGGTACCAATTATTTCACTAGTCATAACATACTTTTTGTTCTATGTCAATCTTATTCAACGACAGATGGTTAATACAAGTCAAACACAATACAAGGGCATCTTGACATTATTCTATCTCACCTTTTAGACGGACCGCACCACCATCCCCCCTCCAAGCCAATCATAAGCCCCCCATTTACTGCAACGTATCTACGCTACTAGTGGTAGGGGGCACAGGTGGTCTACTGTAACACACTGCTGAGAGAAACAGGCTTCCTTATCTCCGTCTACTATTTCATGTTTACATTTACCATCCACCCTTCAACACATTCCTAGGCAAGAGGTAATATGTCTAATCTTATTTTGCCGATTCCCACAAACCTCTTCTACACCTGGTCAACGAGAGATGCCAATTGTCTCATCCAAACACCCTTTCGTTGCCTTGTTCAATTCCAATCAAAATTAAGTAAGAAAGGATATTAATATTTTCTTTCACACATGTAGTTATTTGCTTAATGGATTTATGCATATTTACATCTGAACTACAGTGATTATGACTAATTTATGATATAAGAAAATAACTGCAGATGCTGGTACAAATCAAAGGTATTTATTCACAAAATGCTGGAGTAACTCAGCAGGTCAGGCAGCATCTCAGGAGAGAAGGAATGGGTGACGTTTCGGGTCGAGACCCTTCTTCAGTCTCGACCCGAAACGTCACCTATTCCTTCTCTCCTGAGATGCTGCCTGGCCTGCTGAGTTACTCCAGCATTTTGTGAATAAATGACTAATTTATGAGTTCACCTGGCATTTCCCGAGGAAATGTTGAACCTTCTGAATAAACAGCCAACAAAAGACTGGAGTAATTAAAACAATCAGCAGGATCTGATTAATTTGTTTGATGAGGCCTTTAAGCTTTGTTCAATATTCATCTGTTTGCAGAGTTTCAAAGCAATGTCATGAATAGAAAGAAACTGAATGAATGATCTTTTCTATTTTGCCTATTTGATACATACACTGTTTTCTAAATGTAGCCCCAGCTGGGTTTTACCTACAAAAATGTAGTTCCCATTTACGAGACTGGTAAAAATTGGGTCATCGTAACATTGTCTGAATCAGTTGTAACGCTAGAAAATAATGGGCTGATCATATGGTCTACCAGCCAGAACTGGCAGAGTTGTTCACTGAACTACAGATCTTTCAACCACCTGTTTGCTGATGAAATGTCTCTGGCCTTTCTTTGGTGGGGTGACCTCTGCTTTCAGTGACCCAATTCCAGGCAGGATTTCTCAGCACACCTGAATGGTGGATTGCTTCTGGCTGAGTTAAACTGTGTGGTTGCATTGAGGGTGCTGTTCTGTGGCCCACTCTTATTGATGCAGTGACTGCTGAACATACTGATACTAAATAAAACTTGCACAAAGCATCCGTAATTCCTCAGAACAAAACCAGCTTCAGAATGTTTAATTGCTTTCAGATGATCTTGATAGATAAAGTTTAACTTCTTCAGTTCATTCTGTCACCTGAATGTCTGTTTTGACTTCTGTCTGCATTGCACACTGCCACCCAGCATTCCCAGCAGTCAGTGTTGAGTCCTAATCTTTTCATAATATATTCTACTTAAATGACCTTTCTACACCTCGTGGTTTTGGCCGATGGCCAGGTGCTGCAAGAAATATCTATCACTACAACAGGGAAAATCGTGTGATTGCCACTATCTGTGAGAGCCTGGGAATGCATGGGACTTTATAAATACATAAGGGGGAAAAGGGTAATGAGATAGAGTGGGACCTCACAGGAATCAAAGCGGTCACCTCTGTGTGGAGCCACAGGAGATGGGCAAGGTCCTGGTGCACCATGACACCCAGGTCACGTTGCATCTCCCCTTCTCCCAATCGGTCACCATTCAGGTAATACTCTGCTTTCCTGTTCTTGCCGCCAAAGTGGATAACCTCACATTTATCCACATTATATTGCATCTGCCATGCATTTGCTCACTCTCCTAATCTATCCAAGTCACTCTGCAGCCTCCTAGCATCCTCCTCGCAGCTAACACTGCCACCCAGCTTCGTGTCATCCGCAAACTTAGAGATGTTGCATTCAATTCCCTCGTCCAAATCATTAATATACACTGTAAATAACTGGGGTCCCAGCACTGAGCCTTGCGGTACCCCACTAGTCACTGCCTGCCATTCCGAAAAGGACCCATTTATTCCTACTCTTTGCTTCCTGTCCACCAACCAATTTTCTATCCACCTCAACACTGAACCCTCAATACCGTGTGCTTTAAGTTTGTACACCAATCTCCTATGTGGGACCTTGTTGAAGGCCTTCTGAAAGTCCAGATATAACACATCGACTGGTTCTCCCTTATCCACTCTACTAGTTACATCCTCGAAAAAATCTATAAGATTCGTCAGACATGATTTGCCTTTGGTAAATCCATGCTGACTTTGTCCGATGATTTCACCACTTTCCAAATGTAATGCTATCACATCTAGCATTTTCCCACTACCGATGTTAGGCTAACTGGTCTATAATTCCCCGTTTTCTCTCTCCCTCCCTTTTTAAAAAGTGGGGTTACATTAGCTACCCTCCAGTCCTCAGGAACTACTCCAGAATCTAAAGAGTTTTGAAAAATTATCACTAATGCATCCACTATTTCTGAGGCTACTCTGGGATGCAGCCTATCTGGCCCTGGGGATTTATCTGCCTTTAATCCATTTAATTTACCTAACACCACTTCCCGACTAACCTGGATTTCCCTCAGTTCCTCCATCTCATTAGACCCCCGGTCCCCCGCTATTTCCGGCAGACGGTTTATGTCTTCCTTAGTGAAGACAGAACCAAAGTATTTGTTCAATTGGTCTCCTTGTTCCCTTTGATCAATTCACCTGTTTCCGACTGCAAGGGACCTACATTTGCCTTAACTAATCTTTTTCTCTTGACATATCTATAAAAGCTTTTGCAGTCTGTTTTTATGTTCCTTGCCAGTTTTCCCTCATAATCTATTTTCCCTTTCCTAATTAAGCCCTTTGTCCTCCTCTGCTGGACTCTGAATTTCTCCCAGTCCTATGGTATGCTACTTTTTCTGGCTAATCTGTATGTTTCATCTTTTGTTTTAATACTATCCTTGATTTCCCTTGTTAGCCACGGATGCACTACCTTTCCTGGTTTGTTCTTTTGCCAAACTGGGATGAACACTTGTTGTAGTTCATCCATGCGACCTTTAAATGCCTTCCATTGCATGTCCACCGTCAACCCTTTCCGCATCAATCGCCAGTCTATCTTGGACAATTCACGCCTCATACCCTCAAAGTTACCTTTCTTTAAGTTCAGAACACTTGTTTCTGTATCGACTTTGTCACTCTCCATCCTAATGAAGAACTCTACCATATTATGATCACTCTTGCCCAAGGGGCCTCGCACAACAAGACTGCTACCTAACCCTTCCTCATTACTCAATACCCAGTCTAGAATGGCCTGTTCTCTCGTTGGTTCCTCGACATGTTGGTTTAGAAAACCATCTCTCAAACATTCCAAGAAATCCTCTTCCTCAGCACCCCTGCTAGTTTGGTTCACCCAATCTATATGTAGATTGAAGTCACCCATTATAACTGCTGCGCCTTTAGTGCATGCATTTCTAATTTCCTGCTTGATGCCATCCCCAACCTCCCTACTGCTGTTAGGTGGCCTGTACACAACTCCCACTAGCGTTTTCTGCCCCTTAGTGTTTCGTAGCTCTACCCATATCGATTCCACTTCCTCCAAGCTAATGTCCTTCCTTTCCACTGCTTTAATCTCCTCTCTAACCAGTAATGCTACCCCACCTCCTTTTCCTTTCTGTCTATCCCGCCTGAATATAGAATATCCCTGGATGTTGAGCTCCCAGCCTTGGTCACCCTGGAGCCATGTCTCCGTAATCCCAACTATATCATAATCATTAATAACTATCTCCACATTTAATTCATCCACCTTATTGCGTATACTCCTTGCATTGAGACACAAAGCCTTCAGGCTTGTTTTTACAACTCTCTTACCCCTTGTACGATTATGTGTTATGGAACAAGCTGCCAGAGGAGGTAGTTGGGGCTGGGACTATCCCATCGTTTAAGGAACAGTTAGACAGGTACATGGATAGGACAGATTTGGAGGGATATGGACCAAGCCCAGGCAGGTGGGACTAGTGTAGCTGGGACATGTTGGCCGGTGTGGGCAAGTTGGGCCGAAGGGCCAGTTTCCACACTTTATCACTCTATGACTCTATTACTGCTGGTAGCAGCATCAGCTTCAGATATTTCCACAGACGTCACTTTCAGTGCATCTCCCAAAGTAAACACTGAAAATTACATTCTGAAGGGCAATAAACACAAGGTCCAATAAATTTTCCTGTGACTTCAAGTTAATAAATCCGTCTTTGGTTCTGGCTCTGGCTGCATGTGATCCATCTGTCAAGGATCAATGGCTTTGGCCCAACACAAAGGCAATAGAAGATACACGCAAGGTAAGCTTATTAGGTAAAAGGAAAGGTAGATTGAAAAACAATAAGTGAAAGTTCTCCATTTACCAAGTCTTTGACTTGAAATGTAAAAGGTCGATCCCCACTACCACAACCAACCCCCGCACCACTACCACAACCTACCTCCGCACCACTACCACAACCTACCCCCGCACCAATACCACAACCTACCCCCGCACCAGTACCACAACCTACCTCTGCACCATTACCACAACTTACCCCCGCACCAGTACCACAACCTACCTCCGCACCACTACCACAACCTACCCCCGCACCAGTACCACAACCTACCTCCGCACCACTACCACAACCTACCCCCGCACCACTACCACAACCTACCCCCGCACCAGTACCACAACCTACCTCCGCACCACTACCACAACCTACCCCCGCACCAGTACCACAACCTACCTCTGCACCATTACCACAACTTACCCCCGCACCAGTACCACAACCTACCCCCGCACCACTACCTCCTCCCTGACAAATCAGAATTATTATTTTTTTTCCCCCATGCTTCTGTAACTGTGTTTAATTAGTTACATAAAACAGAAAATGAAATCAATAGAATGTGCAAGCAGAGTACACATTATTATCTAGATGTTCCACACACAAATAAGTAGCCCTAATACGTGAAGACATTTGTAAGCTAAAACAGAAACACAGCCACACTGTTAAATTATAAGCTATGAGAAAAGGCAGTAGTCACTGATCTGAAACTTGGCCTAGAGGCCAAAGCTGAAATCAGAACATATTTTTGTAAGACACTACATGAAGAAAATCATGCAGCATATAGATAAAGATCAATAGTCTTCAATCCTGTGCATTTTAAAAATGATTTGGGTGATTTGTCAGCCTGGTTATATGCAAATTAAATTAGTCTAATTCCCTTTGATATTGAATTAAACTATTTGAACGAATGTTCTGCAGGTTTTAAGCAGAGAAGAGAAGGCGTCTATGTTGCAGAACTGCAGAGAGGATTTGCAACATCAGTATAGCAACTGCTATTCTGAGGTGAGTGTTTTTGGTTATTTGTTGAATTTCTTCCTCAGTGCGTTATTAAATTGAAGGAGGTTTTATGTTGAGACGCAAGAAACTGCAGATGCTGGAATCTTGACCATAAAATACAAAGTGCTGGAGGAACTCAGCAGGGTGAAGAAAGGTCCCAACATGAAACATCATCAGTCCATTTCCCTCCTTTTTAATTTTAGAACCCCTCATTGGCATTAAATGTTTAATCTATACGTTCAACAGTTAATTCTTGATAAATTATGTCTTAGTATTATGTTTTAGAAGTACCTCCTATTTCAATGGTGTTTCATTTCTATACTTCGTACATAATTGTTAGCTCTATCAATACGTTAATCAATCAGGGCGGCACGGTGGCCCAGCGGAAGCGTTGCTGCCTTGCAGCACTTGCACCACCGGAGACCCGGGTTCGATCCCGACTACGGGTGCTGTCTGTGTGGAGTTTGTACGTTTTCCCCATGACCGTGTGGGTTTTTCCCGAGATCTTTGGTTTCCTCCCACACTCCTCCCACACAATGGCGTACAGGTTTGTAGGTTAATGGGTTATTATAAATGTAAAACTGTCCCTAGTGCATGTTGGATAGTGTTAATGTGCAGGGATTGTTGATCGGTGCTGACTCGGTGGGCCGAAGGGCATGTTTCCGCACTGTATTTCTAAATTAAACTAAACTAAACATTGCTAAATAATGGGACTACCTTATAGAGTCATAGAGTGATACAGTGTGGTAACAGGCCCTTTTGGCCCTACATGCCCACACCAGCCAACATGTCCCAGCTACACTAGCCCTACCTACATGTGCTTGGTCCATATCCCTCCAAACGTCCTATCCATGTACCTGTCCAACTGTTTCTTAAATTCTGAAGTGAATGCAGGTTGTCCACTAATTGGGTTTGGATTTCACAAGTTATTTCAAGTCATGTCCTTACAATCAGTTGAAAGAGTTGTATAGAAGATAGACACAAAAGGCTGAAGTAACAGTGAGAGGCAGCATCTCTGGAAAGAAGGAATGGGTGACGTTTCGGGGCGAGACCCTTCTTCAGACATTGTATGCACTTGCATCTGAAGAAGACCTGTGGTTTATATTTTTTTATTAAATCATGGTAAATGGGTGGAAATATAGGAAAGAATTATATCCATTAAAAAAGAACATTTCAAATGTGCTTACAGAATTGCAAGAAACAATTGTTTAAGTTGCAGTATAAAACTAAGATTGTACTTTCAGCCATTTGGCATAATATACACCAAAATTGTTGAGATAAAGTACACATGAGATAACACATGAAATAAAGCACAGTTTTAGTTATACAAGCAAAATATAACTGCTTGTTAAAAGCTACCTTCTTAGGAATGTGTCCGTACCTAGGTTACAGGCATGATAGTCAGCATGAAAATATAACTATAATCAAACAAACTGTATTCAACAAACAAAAATGTTTGAAGATGTTGTATGTCTTTGAATTTGAAAATTGTTTAAAATTGTTTGAAATTTGTTCTCTATGGAACATAAAATCCAGCTTGGTATAAAATAGATATCTAATCCAAACCTGTCCTGTTCATCTCGTGTGTGTTCAGTTACATTTGGGGCATTTATATCAATTTAGCTCAAAGGCTAAAACTATGTTAATATTGGAATATTCAAGGATGATGTTAAAACAATTCTTCTTTATTCTTGTAATTCTTGTTAACGGATCTTCATGGAAATATTGCATGTTTAAAGTATTCCTTTGATACTTCAGTATCAGATAAAGACAACAAAATAGTACATCAAACCTTATTATGTTGTTAGCATTGGATTTAATGAAGAGTTAATTTGGCAATCACTTCTTTATGCCAAAACACGAAGAAGGTAATTTATCATAACAGAAGAGGAAAAGAGCTGGCAGTTAACTTTACTGCAATTAAGCAACAATGATTTATCATAATAGTAGTGAGCTCATCAGTTCAATTGTTTACCAATAGAAAGAAAAAAATACAGCATTTACATAATTGGTGATGCATCATTAAAGCTTGTAATCTCATGAGGTGATGATGCCCCTTTAAATAGGTTACTGAGAGAGCGCATAGAATTACTGTTGAAAGAACCTTTCATCAAAGTCTGTATGTGAGAGGAATAGTTAATTAAGTAAGACATTTAGATTTCCCTACATAACATTCTCCTTAGATTTGAAATGTTGAGCATTGCAAAGATTTTTTAAACATGTTGGTAGCACTTGTAACTTATATGCTACTTCAGCAAATATATAGGAAAAAAAGATCCATTTCACTGATTTTAGTCTGCACCTGTATTTAGGTTTGTCTGAACCAAATAATCTTGACACCTTCAGCTCTTTAATCATGCAAATGCACACCAATCCACAGTTAAAGCACTGAAGCAGTGCAGATAATGGAGAATAGGTTCAAGATCTAAACACAATCTAAAATATACCCCAATAGGAATATTGTGTTGCTGCTACAGCAGCTATGTTATATTTCCATTTACTTGATAGTTAGAGTAAGTGTTATGGTTTATAATATGAAAATAATATTTATTCTTCACAGCTGTTGCGCAAAGAAGATAATCTGGAAAAAGTGAAGAAAGAGCTAGAAGCTGTAACAGAAGAATCGATACAATGTGCACATCAAATCTCTCACATTACTTTGGAGAAGCAGAAGCTAGACATAGATTTGACTGTCCTAAGGGAGAAATACAAAGCATCTCAACAAGAGGTATCACAATTTTGTTTGTAATTAGAGAATCGACAAGTAACATCAGTATAGTCATTGCTCCCATGTCTCCAGGGAAGATGAGTAGATAAAATCAATTGAAGAACACAGCAACATAGGCTCATGAGGTTCTGCCAAACAATACGTTCTTACTTGGCTGCTAGCAAACGGGACTTACTGGCTCAGCAGTGGGAAGCCAAGATGGGGCTGTTTATTAACTGTTAGGCATTGGTTGTGAGATGAAGTGAAGAAACTCATAAATAGGTAGGAAAGGGAGGAATACAACGATCAGGAGGCCGTGATTGTCACTGCAATACGCAAAATATATAAAGAAAAAGAGAGAGAGAGAGAGAGACACACACACACATCAAATCTGCAAAGAGGAGAGACAGTGTGCCAGGTTGAGTCAGTGTTGGACCAACAAAGAGCCTGTGATCCAGAAAGCTGTGAACAGGGTGAGGGAGTGATTGTGATCAGAGTTGATGAACTCAAACATTTCTATGAGAGGAAGCATATCTGTTTTTCCAAGCCATTGAGGGGTATACAGAAAAGCACATGCTTTGTGAAACATACCTTCTTTACCACCAGGTTTATGACGTCTATGAATTATGCACAGCAGCTGTACATTTAAAATTGTATTCCAATTGATTCTGTGCAAATGATTTTACAAAAGTTAATTAAGTATCCTGCATGTCATGATGACAGTCGGCCGTACAGATATCTGCTGGTCATTAAAATGGCGAAGGGCACCTGGATGCTGAGTTTCCTGTATTTAGGTCACTAAGCCCCAACTCCTTTCCTCCTGTTGCAGGGATTAGCATTAAAATCATTGCTCCCCAAAAAGTGTAAAATTTGGCATCTGGCATGTGGCTTACAGCTTATAATTCCACTGCTTTTCTGCTTCTGTTGAATCATGACATTAATGTTTCTAGTAAAAGTTAATAAATCTGGATTAATTCAAAAGCTCTGAGGAAATGACACTGAGGTGACGTTTTAGTAATATAAAATCACAAACTTTTTAGTAATCCTGAGGAATTAGGGTGCTGCAAGCAAATTTCTCGGCCATTGTACAGGTCACTTTGGAATATTCTGACAAGATGATGCTTTTTAATGCATCTTTTATGTCTTCAAGATGTTTCAAAGCACTTTAAAGTCAATTAATTATTTTGAACTATTGCCAAAAATGGAATGCAGATTTACACAGCAGTATCTCTCAAACAGCAATAAAACTAATTAAATCTGCTTCAATAATATTGCATAAAAAGTATTATTTTGATAATCTTGACAATAGTTGGTTCCTTAATAGTAATGAAAATGTTCAGGCTAACATATGCATTTGTGAAGGTAGCCGCAAAATGCTGGAGTAACTCAGCGGGTCAGGCAGCATCTCGGGAGAGAAGGAATGGGTGACGTTTCGGGTCGAGACCCTTCAAACTGATGTCAGGGGAGGGGGCGGGCCAAAGATTGAATGTAGTCAGAGACAGGAAGACTAGTGGGAGAACTGGGAAGGGGGTGGAAATAGAAGGGAAAGCAAGGACTATCTGAAGTTAGAGAAGTCAAAGTTCATACCACTGGGGTGTAAACTACCCAAGCAAAATATGAGGTGCTGTTCCTCCAATTTGCACTGGGCCTCACTCTGACAATGGAGCCACCCACCACTATGGCTCTGCCCGACGTCGGTCTCGCCGGTCGAGTCTCATCACTAGGATTGGAGCCACCGACCTGTCCGCCGCTCGGACTGGAAGTGTCGTCTGCCCCCGACAGCTCCCAGGAGGGTATACCTGTTTTCATTAGGTACAGCCACAAGGGTCTCCTGCACTCCATCTTTACTCCTCTTTCCCACAGTCACCCACCTTCGCTCCTCTAGTATCCTTGGTGTGACAACCTCAATGAAGGTCGTGTCCAGGAAACTCTCGTTTCCCCGAATGGCTCTGAGGTCATCCAGCTGCTTCTCCAGTTCCCCAACACGTTCATTCAGGAGCTGCACCTGGACACAATTTCTGCAGGTGTAGTTTCTAGAAGCACCAGCCGTGTCCCTGACTTCCCACATCCTGCAGGAAACACACTGCACCAACTTGCCTGTCATTTCTTCAGTGGACAAAAAATCCCAAATCTTAAATTTCGATCAAGTGTAGCCTCCTCACCGTAGACTCCCACTTTACTCATCAAGGCACTTCTCCCCAACAAGCCACTTCCCCTGGAGCAAGCCCTACTTTTATTTGCTGTTCACTTAACTAATTAGATCATTTACAGATTTAGTGACCATTTTTTAAATAACCCGCTCTTGAAAACTCACCAAGGCTTTAACTTCTTCAGCCAATCCCCCGCACTCGCTCCTTCACCTGCCGCTCCTCTGCCAACCTTGAGTGCATTTTTAATTTTGTTATAGTACCTGCCTCAACTACCTCTTCCGGCAGCTTATACCACATACCCATCACTCTCGGCTGGAAAAGGATTCCCCTCAGATTTCTTTTAAATCTCATTTATAACCTATTAAATCTTTTCCCTCTCACCGTAAACATGTGTCCTTTAGTTATTGATTTCCCTACACTGGGTAAAAGACTCCATGCATTCATTCTATTTGCCTCACAATCTTATATACCTCTATAAGATCACCTCAGCTTCCTGCACTCCAAGGAATAAAGTCTGAGCATCCCCAACCTTTCCCTGGAGCTCAACTCAGGCCCTGGCAAGTCGTGGCAACATCCTCGTAAATCTTCTCTGCACTCTTTCCAACTTAATGTCATTCTTCCTACAGCAGGGTGCACTCCTTGATTCCTTTGCTATATAACACTCTCCAAGTGCCTACTTCCCTGGTTGACTTCCCAAAATGCTACACCTCACACATATCCACATTAAACTCATTAGCCATCCCTCAGCCCACTTGCCTAAGATGGTCGAGATACTGCTTTAATTTTTGATAACGATCTTCGCTGTCTATGATACCTCCTACTTTAGTGCCATCTGCAAACTTTCTAATCATGCCTTGCATATTTTCATCCAAATCGCTGATATAAACCACATACACAATAAGCCCAGCATCGATCCCTGAGGCACATCACTTGTCACAGGCCTCCAGTCCGAAAAATAACCTTTCACCACCACTTTCTGCTCCTTTCATGAAGCCAATTCTGTATCCAGTTGTAACAATGTACCATTCTACATTTCCTTGATCATCGTCTGCTTTGCTCTGTCGTTTTCATACCTTACACTACCATATCTCTAGTCTCCCCTTCCCCTGATTCTCAGTGTGAAGAAGAGTCTCGCCCCGAACGTCACCCATTCCTTTTCGCCAAAGATGCTGCCTATCCCGCTGAGTTACTCGAGCATTTTGTGTCTATCTTCTGTATCCAGTTAGCTAGCTCTCCCTGTATCCCATTCGATCTAACCTTCCAGAGCAGCCTACCATGTGCAACCTTATCAAATAAGATGGACATTTTCTTAAACATCCCTCTCTTTCCAGCCTCTGAAATCTTCAGGCTCACTTCATTTGTTTCAAGTTAACCTAGTGAATGTTCAGCTATGGTAAACATCCTGGCCTAAGTTCTAGAAAATCTTTAGAAGTTTGCTCTCCCTCACTGATCTTCGAGAATCTGGCAGCAAAATGATCATCACCTGTTAGCCACATGGAACTGCTGCTACCGGTGGAAGCCCGGATAAACTATTTCAAATAGAATTCAAAATAATGCTTTATCAAGAGGAAAAGAAAACTGATCAAATATTCATTGGAAGTTTTTTTTTGGAAAGAAGTGTACATGTTTTTGACTGTAAGGTTATTCGGAAAGTTTGATCAGCTCAGTTTAATAGGCTGATCAGCTCAATAGACATAGAATAGAATAGTGGTTCACCTGCACCTCCTCCAACCTCATCTACTGTATCCGCTGTTCCAGGTGTCCTCTTCTCTACATCGGTGAGACCAAGCGCAGGCTTGGCGATTGTTTCGCTGAACACCTCCGCTCAGTCCGACTTAACCTACCTGATCTCCTGATGGCTCAGCACTTCAACTCCCCCTCCCATTCCCAATCTGACCTTTCTGTCCTGGGCCTCCTCCATTGTCAGAGTGAGGCCCAGCCCAAGTTGGAGAAACAGCACCTCATATTTCGCTTGCGTAGTTTACACCCCAGCGGTATGAACATTGACCTCTAACTTCAGATAGTCCCAGCTTTCCCTCTCTACACTTCCCAGTTCTCCCACCAGTCTTCCTGTCTCCGACTACATCCTATCTTTGTCCCGCCCCCTCCCCTGACATCAGTCTGAAGAAGGGTCTCGACCCGAAACGTCACCAATTCCTTTTCTCCCGAGATGCTGCCTGACCTGCTGAATTACTCCAGCATTTTGTGTCTCCCTTCGATTTTAACCAGCATCTGCAGATTTTTTTCCTATACATAGATTAGAAGGTTCTTGATTCTTCTACTTTTCTTAGTCATTTTTGAGTATCCCGAATACATGTGTTTGAAGCTCCACACATCTTTTATATTAATGCTAGCGAAGGGGAAGAGTGCAATGTATCCAAGTATAGCCATGATACAAAACTATGAAAGAGGGCATATTGTGATGAGGATATTTGTACTCTGCAACAGGATATACATCCTTAATGCAAGTGGAGTTTAATGAGGGAAACTGTAAAGGAAAAATGAATCTGGTAAGAAGATTCACCAAGCACGAACCACAATGCTTGATGTTTGCATGATTCTAACAGGAATGCAAGGTGCAAAAAGATATCATTCAAACTTTTGCTACAAATCAACAACTCTGAATGAAATCAACATTTAAAGAAAATGTCCGAAATTGTTTTTATGTGGCAGGTTCACAACAAGGATCAAACTATTTTTAATCTGAAATCAGATTTTAAAAATGCAGAAGAAAACTTGAGAGATGCAAAGGAGGAAGTAAGTGCGTAACAGTTATTTCTCTAGACTGCCTCTGGTATTCGCATTTCAGATTTTTTGAAGGATTAATGATTCGGGCAATTTGTAGTTCTTTCCTAAGTAGCATGAGATTGGCAAAGAAACCGAAACAAATGACAAAATTAAACTTTGGGAAATCCCCTGCCAAACCCCTAAAGATAATCATAATCGTAATTTATTAGCCAAATATGTTTTGCAACCTACGAGGAATTTGGTTTGCCATACAGTCATACCAAAAAAGGAACAAGACACACAACTACATAAAAATTTGACATAAACATCCACCACAGTGGCTCCTCCACATTCCCCACTGTGATAGAAGGCAATAAAGTTTTATCTTCTTTCCTGCCTTTTCTCCCGCGGTCAGGGGAGTCGAACCATCCGATTGAAGCTCCCACAGCCGGCGATCGAAGCTCCCATATTGGGACGATCAAAGCTCCCACGATCAGGGCAGTCGAAGCTCCCGTGATCGGGGCGGTCAAAGCTCCCACAGCATGGAACTCCCGAAATCCGTCTCTAACCAGGGACGCGAGCTCCACGTTGTTAAAGTCCGCAAGCCCACGCAGTTAGAGCTTCCGAGGTCGATCCCTGGCAAAGGGATCGCCAGCTCCGAAATGTTAAGTCCGCAGTCTCCCGCGGTTGGATGATCAATCAACTCCCAGAAGGTCAAGTGCCAGATAAAAGCCTGATGTACAAGATAATTATATTGGCTGAAATGTGACGGCATGGATTGAAGAATGGATGTCACACAGAGAATTGGAATAAATGGGTCTTTTATTTCAGGCTGGAAAGACATAACTAGTGGAAAACCACGGGATCTGGTGCAGGGTCTTGACCCGAAACATTGATCATCCCTTTGCTTCTATAGATGCTGTTTGATTCACTGAGTTCTTCCACAAGTTTATTTCTTGTTCAAGGATAAGTACTTGGCCCACAATTATTTATGATTTATATTAATAGCTCAGAGAAGGGCAAAGTGAAAGGCATCCAATTTTACCCATGATACAAACGTAGATAGGTTGACATATTATGATGAGGATATTTGGACTCTGTCAAGAGATATGGATAGGTTGAGTGAATAATGAAAATTTGGCAAGTGGAGTTTAATATGGGAAATGTTAGGGGAAGGAAAATTGCAGACGAGCAAATATGAAGCAAGTGCTCCAACCTTTGTTTGTTGTCTAACAGAGAAATGCAGAACAATCCAGGTTTTTTTGTAAACAAAATACAAAAATGTTAGCTGTCTAAATGCTTCACTTGGTTAATTTGAGGAAGGAGAGGTTTGTCCTTATCACAATTGGCCAAATAAATGATGTTCTTTGAAGTTCAGAGGAGTGAAGGGTGATCTTATTGAAATGTTTATGTGAAAAACTCGCCACGTTTTCATTCAAATGTTTGCTACAAATCCGCAAGTCTGAAATGTGCCAACTTGTTGCACTGAAGAGAAATTCCATAAGACATATCTCCTTGTTCTGTACTTACATAACCTATTTCCAGGTCCATGTCAACCTGTCCAATGCAAATATACTTTGCCGCTTCACTTGTGTCAGAGGTTTACTATCCAAAACAAAAGCTTAAATATACCTTAGATACTGATGATTGCAAAATTATAATTCATTGTTTGATCTCAGTTTCAAAGCAATGTTTACTTTTCTAAACAATGCAATGCAATTAAATCTGCAATATTATCATCACTCTGCAGATTTGCCAGAAAATTCTATGTATTTTTTTTAGTGAAGTGATGGGTTCTAGAACTGACAGACCGTAAAAGCTTTATGCCGTGTTGTACCTTGATGACTTCATTTATTTATTTGTTTATTCAATTATTCATTATTCATTCATTCAATCATAACTAAACCACATTTGGAAAGCTCAATATTTCCCAAGGGCCTGTTTCTAAAAAAAAAACATGCATCTGACCAATTTATAATTATTTTTTGACCAGACAAGAATGGTGATGCTTAGTGGTACGAACATTATGAAAAAGATGACTTGTGTTGAAGAATGTCTGACCATTTCTGCAATTGACATTAGACAATAGACAATAGGTGCAGGAGGAGGCCATTCGGCCCTTCGAGCCAGCACCGCCATTCAATGTGATCATGGCTGATCATTCTCAATCAGTACCCCGTTCCTGCCTTCTCCCCATACCCCCTGACTCCGCTATCCTTAAGAGCTCTATCCAGCTCTCTCTTGAATACATTCAGAGAATTGGCCTCCACTGCCTTCTGAGGCAGAGAATTCCACAGATTCACAACTCTCTGACTGAAAAAGTTTTTCCGCATCTCAGTTCTAAATGGCCTACCCCTTATTCTTAAACTGTGGCCCCTTGTTCTGGACTCCCCCAACATTGGGAACATGTTTCCTGCCTCTAACGTGTCCAACCCCTTAATAATCTTATACGTTTCGATAAGATCTCCTCTCATCCTTCTAAATTCCAGTGTATACAAACCTAGTCGCTCCGGTCTTTCAACATATGATAGTCCCGCCATTCCGGGAATTAACCTAGTAAACCTACGCCCTCAATAGCAAGAATATCCTTCCTCAAATTTGGAGACCAAAACTGCACACAGTACTCCAGGTGCGGGCTCACTAGGGCCCTGTACAACTGCAGAAGGACTCTTTGCTCCTATACTCAACTCCTCTTGTTATGAAGGCCAACATTCCATTGGCTTTCTTCACTGCCTGCTGTACCTGCATGCTTCCTTTCAGTGACTGATGTATTAGGACACCCAGATCTCGTTGTACGTCCCCTGTTCCTAACTTGACACCATTCAGATAATATTCTGACTTCCTATTCTTACCACCAAAGTGGATAACCTCACACTTATCCACATTAAACTGCATCTGCCATGCATCTGCCCACTCACACAACCTGTCCAAGTCACCCTGCAACCTCATAGCATCTTCCTCACAGTTCACACTACCACCCAGCTTTGTATCATCTGCAAATTTGCTAATGGTACTTTTAATCCCTTCATCCAAGTCATTAATGTATATTGTAAATAGCTGCGATCCCAGCACCGAGCCTTGCGGTACCCCACTAGTTACTGCCTGCCATTCTGAAAGGGACCCATTTATCCCCACTCTTTGCTTTCTGTCTGTCAACCAATTTTCTATCCATGTCAGTACCCTACCTCCAATACCATGTGCTCTAATTTTGCCCACTAATCTCCTATGTGGAACCTTGTCAAAGGGTTTCTGAAAGTCAAGGTACACCACATCCACCGGCTCTCCCCTATCAATTCTCCTGGTTACATCCTCAAAGAATTCCAGAAGATTAGTCAAGCATAATTTCCCCTTCGTAAATCCATGCTGACTCGGAACAATCCTTTTACTACTATCCAAATGCTCCGCAATTTCGTCTTTTATAATTGACTCCAGCATCTTCCCCACCACTGATGTCAGACTAACTGGTCTATAATTTCCCATTTTCTCTCTCCCTCCTTTCTTAAAAAGTGGGACAACATTAGCTACCCTCCAATCCACAGATCCTAAATCTATAGAACATTGGAAAATGATCACCAATGCGTCCACAATTTCTAGCGCCACCTCCTTAAGTATTCTGGGATGCAGACCATCAGGCCCTGGGGATTTATCAGCCTTCAGTCCCATCAGTCTACCCAACACCATTTCCTGCCTAATGTGGATTTCCTTCAGTTCCTCCGTCACCCTAGGATCTCTGGCCACTGGAACATCTGGGAGATTGCTTGTATCTTCCTTAGTGAAGACAGATCCAAAGTACCGGTTTAACTCGTCTGCCATTTCCTTGTTTCCCATAATAAATTCCCCCACTTCTGTTTTCAAGGGACCCACATTTGCCTTGACTATTTTTTTCCTCTTTACATACCTAAAAAAGCTTTTACTATCCTCCTTTATATTATTGGCTAGTTTACCCTCGTACCTCATCTTTTCTCCCCGTATTGCCTTCTTAGTCATCTTCTGTTGCGTATTGCCTTCTTAGTCATCTTCTGTTGTCCTCTTCTGAAGTCATCTTCTGATTGATTGTCCATATTAAGGGTGTTAGATGCTGTGAATTTCAGGCAGCTCTTTTGTCCACCTCAGTAAATACCTGTTCCCTGTTCCATCACTTTATTTTGTCTTTATAAGTTAACAATTGGCTGTGCTAAAGTTTAAACATTTATATCGGTGTATTACCTATTATTCTTGGCCTTTGGTGTGATTGAGAAGTTCCCATGTTGCATTCATGAAACATTTGCTTGCATGATTCTAATAGCAGGCTGGAAAACTGCGCATGGATTTAAATGTTTTCTAAATCTGATGAGATTATATTGGAAACTAATGTTTAAAGAATGCATTGATCATTTCTAATAAGGGAGAATCTAACCACCTACCCTTGATATTCACTGGCATTACCATCGCCAAATTTGCCATCAGTATCCTGGGTGGGGGTCACTAAGGACCAGAAACTCAACTGGGCCAGCATCATTAAAAAATAAACACTAAGTGCTGCAGTAGGGTCATTTGCCATCGCTGGAGGACATGGATAGGCAATTTATTGGGTCGGAGTCTTTTCCAGAGATGCTGTCGGATCCACTGAGTTACTCCAGCACTTTGTGCATTTTTTGCAATTCCCGCAACAGAAATAAAGTGGTTACCAGAGCAGCTCTGAGACTGCATGTCCTGTGGTGAGTGACTCACCATCTGATAACCTGAGGCCTTTCCCCCATCTATAAGATAAGGGAAAATGCAGCACCAACAAATCGAGAGAAGCTTGACATCATCCACTTGACTGGCACCCATCAACTGCCAAACGTTCATTCCTACCACAGTGGCTATAGTTGACACTATACACACCATGCACAATAGTTGCTTTATCATCTTCCTCACCTGCACCCTGTACCACCAAGAAGAACCACAGCAGCAGGCCACCACCACAGAAGGTTCCTATCCAAGTCCCACAACATCCTGGCTTAGAAATATATTACCATTCCTTCATTACCGAGTCTAAATCCTGCCCAACCGAACTCTTGGAATATCTTCACCAGCAAATCTGTAGCAGTTCCAGAAGGTGCTTTGCCACTGCCTTTCCCAGGGCAATTGGGGAAGAGCCGTAACTGCTGGCCTTGAAAGCAATTGCCGGATCCAAAAAATGAATATAAAACAAAATTACTTTTGCCTGTTACTTGTTACTTTAGTGGATCGTTCGTAATTAATTTCAACAATTTGCCTATTATAAGGTTCAGCATTTATTCTGTATGCCAAATATTATTTTTGCAAACTTTTTAGTGCATTGTACATTATACAATATGTTTTATGTAGTTCAAACTAATTTAAAAAACTAACAATCTATTAATGTTATATTTCTCACTATAATGTGTAACATCATGTTATTCCTCCTCATAGGGGAATAACATTACATGGGAAATAGTATCTTAAACTGATTACCCATGTTTGACATATGATCAACATTTTGTCCCCGAACTTTGCTTTCTTGGAAAAATTCAAATTCTCCTTCATTGATTTGCCAGTTGGTTGTATTTCTTTTAATCTATATAAAGTTTCCAGCCTTTTCTAACATTAAAAAAAGATGTATCATCCCAAGCTGACCAACAATTGGAATCTAAAATCCCTTAGTTGATATCTCAAGCTGCAATTTTAATTTCAATACCTACTAAATGATGGGCCAGATTTGCATTGCAAGTCAATGGGAGGTAAAATTAGTTGGAATATAAAGAAGAGTCTGATCTCAAACATCTGCAAGCTGGATACTCATTGGAACTTATATGTCTTTGTATCTATGCAATTGTGGACAATATTTTCCATTAAAGAATCTTGAATTATGATTCCAATAATAAATCTAATGAGAAAACGTACCCAAATAGCAACACGGCCCTTATCAGAAAATGTCCAGGTACTTCTGCTTATTAAAAGACTCAAGGGATATGGCATCAGTGTAGGAAAATACCACTTAGGCAGCTGATCAGTCATGAAGTTATTGAATGGCCTAGCAGCCTTGTATTCTACTGTTCCAATTTTTATGTTCTAATAACCAATATAACTCCCTATATTTTTTCCTATATTCCTTTTAATCAACATCATGGAACAAACTGCATTAAACAGTGATGCCAACCATTTTGCTTGTTATTTTTATCTTTAAGGATTTTGAAAGTTGATATATGGAGAAGTTTCAGGGATTCATATGTTTTCTGGTCCTACAGCTCACACTCCAGGAAGCAGAAGCTGCTAATTTAAAGACAAAGGTAAAAATGCTACAGGCTGAAGAACATAGCTTACGAGAAGCCTGCAGAGAACATGATAAGAAAATGAGTCAGCAGGAGAAGGCAATGCTGGACCTGCAGCAGGAGAAGGGCATCAGCAACCAGCAGGTGAGAGATAAGGTATTCCAGAATATGGGAAGTAAGAATCCTCATCAAATGTTAGCGAGTACCTCTTATTTATAGCCAAAATAATAAATGTGTGAAACTGTGATGGTAATATTGTAACTTGTAATTGCCAATATATGTTTTCAAATCTAATTTTCTTAAAGTAATGACATAAAATTTGAGCCCCTTAAATTTGTCCTGTAAATAATAGCAAAGTGAAAACCTTGATAATCCTTTTCATTTTGTTCTCTGTGTCATGCTCTGGCCCTCTGGCCAATTGGGTTAAGAACAATTAAAAGTAAAGAGAGGAGTCTTGATCTCATCTTGTTTGACCTGTTTAGTGTGAATTGCACAAGATTTGAACACAATTGGATTAGTTTCCATGTAATATAGTAAAAGACTTCAGCCTTGGGTATGTTGCATTGTTTGATGGGATGAAGGCTGTTCACTAAAATGAAGTTTACATTTTTTAAGGCACAAGTTCCCTATGCCCTTCTTCATTTACTTTGCAAGCACATTTCATCTTCATTTATGTTCACCAACAGCTTCTATTTTAGTTTTAAGCAAAAGTGCACTGCATCAGCATTGCATCGGTATTTGACATTAATAATGAACAAGATACTCAGCAGCCACAATTCTCTAGGGTATGCAGAGGGTTGCAAATCAATTTCATAGATTCACAGCCCTCTGTGAGAAGAAAATTCTTCCTCAGTTCACTCTTAAGTGGTTTGTCCATTATGTTGGAACTATGTTCCCTTGTTCTAGATTCTCTACCAGGGAAAACATTCTCATGGTGTCTACTTGGCAAGTCCCCTCTCTCCAAAGTGGGCCCAATCTAGTCAATCTTCTCTCACCAACTAACTCTCTCGTCATAGCATTCAGTCCTGTTATCCTTCACTTCTAAGGCAATTACATTATTTCTCTCTGGTGGAGAAGAAACAGTTTGCAGACCTCAAGGTATGTACAATTGTAAGAAAACGTTCTTATTCGTGTTCTCCATCCTCCTTGCAAAAAGGCCAATATTCCTTTAGAATTCATCTGAATTGTTTGCTGTCGCTGATTGCTATCTTCCTGGTTTGTTATTCAAGGATACTCAGATCTATCAAGCAACCAGGCCATAATCCATGAAAGAGGGCTTTACTGAAAGACAACAGATGCCAGAGGTTGAGGGGAGACTTAATAGAAGTATATAAAATGATGAGAAGCATAGATACTATAGACAGTCAGGGTGGAAATGTCCAACACCAGAGGGCATAGCTATAAGGTGAGAGGAGAAATGTTTAATGGGGATGTGCGGGGCGTTTTTTTTTACACAGGGAGTGGTGGGAGCCTGGAATGCATTGCCAGTGGTAGTGTTGGAGGCAGATACAATAGTGACAATTAAGAGACTTTTAAATAGACACATGGAAGTGCAAGGAATAGAAGGATATGGATCATGTACAGGCAGATGAGATCAGTTTAACTTGGTATCTTGTTTAGCACAAACATTGCGGACCAAAGAACCTGTTCCTGTACTGTTTCTAGTTCTATGTTCTAATAGATCCTTAAACTCCTAAGAATGGACTGATAATGCTGTGCTCCTTAACCAGCACCAAGGCAATCTTTGTTTGCAAAGTTTCCTGCAAAATGACATTTCTCTTTCATTACATAGCATTTGACATCAGTCTGTCGGCATGTATGCAATACATCCATAAAATCCTGAACAAATTTCCAGATGTCAGCAACCCACATTTTCTACCTGAATTTTTGATATAATTCAGTTCCGCAGCATACAAACAGGTTAAAATTAACTGATGTTGAATTGAGATTCCACAAGAAAATAAAATTGGAGACTATTTGGAAGACAATTACTTATTCACGTCAAAACAGCCAGGCCCTTGATTGTGCAAGATTCTTTCAGATTTTGTTGTTCAAGGAAACAAGCATAACATGGGGAGACAGAAAATGCTGGAGTGACTCAGTGGGTCAAGCAGCATCGCTGAAGAACACCGCTAGGTACTCCGCCAAGGCCTCTGGGATCCCCTGGTTGCTAATCATTTCAACTCCTTTTCCCATTCCCATGCTCACCTTTTTGCCCAGGGCCTCCTCCATGGCAAGAGTGAGGCAAACACACACCTCATATTCCGCTTGGGTAGATTAAACCCCAACTGTATTGGAATTCTCCAATTTTAGGATACCCACAAAACCCTACCCCTCTCCCTCTTCCTCCCCTAGCCCACCCCCTCCCCCGCACCTCTCCCCTGTGTCCCACTTGGACACACCTATTTCTCTCCTCCCCATCCCCATCCATCTACATTCCTTTCTCTAGCTTCACAATTTGGAATTTCTGCAATCCTTTAGTCTCACAGCTCTGGTTTTTCATCTCTTGCCTTTGTCCACCATCGGCCTATCAAACTCCCCTCTCACCTGCATCAACCTGCTTCCTACCATGCTTTTCTCCTATCCCTCCGTTCTTCCAGTTTTCTTCCCCCCTTGCCCTGCCTCCCCCTCCACAATCAATCTGAAGAAGGGTCTCGTCCCATAACATTACCAATCCAAGTTCTCCAGAGATGCTGCCTGACCTGCTCATTTACACCAGCACTATGTGTCTTTTTTTGTAAACCAGCATCTGTAGTTCCTTGTATCCGCATAACATAGAGAGAGTTTTGGCTCTTTAACTCATCCCAGACATTGAAAATCTGTTTGGCTGGCAGTTAAACTTTCTCTGTTGGCTTACCCACTGGATTTCGGCCAAGAATGCAATATTTTGATTTTTATCTGTAATCACAGAAAAAGCACCAAGGGCACTCTCACAGTTGTGTCCACCCCACTGTAATTTTAACCAAGGGTTGAACAGGGAAGTAGTTTCATTGTTTCCATTGGATGATTAGTAGGAAGAAAACCAAGAGCCAAAAGAAGCTCTCTGGGCAAGTATTCGGTTGGGCTAGTAGAGCTTGATTGCGTAAATAATATCAAAGTTATTTTAGTTGTGTTAAATGAAGGATCATGTTGGTCTTTTAAAGGAATTGCTAAAGTAAATCTTGTGTGAATAAAAAAAATCCATATTTTAGCCTGAGTTGCATTTCTAAACACAAAACTTTAGTCCAGTATTGCAAGGTAAGCATGTGGCTAAAATTGCTTCATTAACCAAAGAAATGGCTTCCAGCTAAAGGTAAAATAGATAGTGCTAAAAGCTCCCGCATCAATTAACCCAATTACTCGAGAAAATGAAGGTGGTTGTATTTTATTGGTTTCTATATTCATTTGAGATCTGAGATGGTTCTCATGGGATGTAAAATGTCTTGTACTCCATTTTAAAGGGAATAAATACTTTAAATGATATACAAGTTTAACTTTAGTCATGGAGAACTCGTTGATGGCACAGTTATAAAGATGCAGTCTATGATTGCTCAATGAGCCACAATTATTAGGGAAAGGTAGCCATGGTCATTCCTTCTTCTTCACACTCCCATTGGGCAGAAGGTACAGAAGTTTGAAAGCATGCACCACCAGCCTCCGTAACAACTTCTTCACCGCTGTTATCAGGCTTCTGAACGATCGTTCCATAAGCTAGGGTGCTGTCTAATTCACCTCTATTCCATTGACGACATTGAACTTTGTCTATGGAACTGATGTGCTACAATGCTAACTATAATCTGCACCTCCCCTTTGCTCCATCTATTGTACTTGGGTTTGACCTGATTGTATTTATGTGTGGTATACCTGTTCTTTTTGGATAGCATGGCAACCTTGATAGCAAAACAAGGCTTTTCACCATATGTCGGTACACGTGACAATAATAAACCTTAACATAAAGGTAAATCTAAACCTTCCCCTCTGTTATCAGGCTTCTGGATGATCTTTCCATAAGCTAAGGTACTGTTCGATTCACCTTTGCCCCATTGCGGATATTGGACATTGTCTCTGGAACTGGTACGCTACAATGCTGAGAACTATATTCTGCACTGTGTACCTTTCCCTTTGCTCTACCTACTTGAGTTGTACTTGAGTATGGGTTGATTGTATTTATACGTAGTATTACCTGATTTAAGTGGATAGCATGCAAATCAAAGCTTTTCATTGTACACAGGACAATAATAATAAACCTAAACCTTAAAGCCATGGATATAAAATAAATCTAGGTTCTGCTTTATTAATTTGATGTAATTTTTTAAAGAGTTGACCAAATAACTGGATAAATAGCTTTGTTTAACTTGTGTATCGTGATTTTCAAAAGTTATTGCAAACATTTCACAATGTTGGCTGTTACCAAAACATTCGGGCAATGAAGCACCATTAAGTTGGATGAAATTTGGTTTATCAAAAGATTAAAAGCTTCTGAATTTCAGTTGTGAGATGGGCTTGATTGATCTGATCTGTACATTGGCACCTTTATTGTTCAAGATGATAGTGATCTGCAGTAGGCATAAATTAAGTTATTGTTAAACTTATAAATGATGTGGGATTTGTAATTTAACTCAGTAGATTGGAGCTGCTTTTGATCAACAGGACAACAAGATCGACTATTGAAAAAACAATTATTACAACACAGGAGGCGTTTATACTTACTCACATTTTATCTCTCCATATTTCCCTGTACCCTGCAATTTATTCTCTCCCACGTTCCCATCAACACCCCTTTGTTTATTTTATTTGAATCACTTTCCTACAGTAAGAGGTAAATTCAATTATCCAACCATCACATCTTAGAGATGTTGGAGCACCCAACTGGACTCCACATGGCCATAAGGAGAATGAGCAAACTCCACACAGACCACATCCACAAGGTTGGGTTTGAACCTCGGTTCCTGGAGCTATGAGGCAGCAGCACTAACTGCTGCAACACCGCTCCACCCATTTGGCAGAGTTTCCAGAAAGAGGAAAGCAGAATATGCCCCCTTTTAATCAGTTTGAAGAAGGGTCTCGACCCGAAAAGTCGCCAATTCCTTCTCTCCAGAGATGGTGCCTGACCCGCTGAGTTACTCCAGCATTTTGTATCTACCTTCGATTTAAACCAGCACCTGCAGTTCTTTCCTACACATATGTTCCCTTTTAATATGGACAATAACAAAATCATTCAATTAAGATTCAAGACTCACCTACATTGTGGAGATATAAATTCAACAGATCAAAAGATTTGAAAGTACTTATGAAACTTTGGGGGAAAATCATGGTTTAGGTTTTATTGGCCATTGATTGTAAACTATAAAGTGCACAAAGAATATTTATGCCAATGGCATATCTGTACTTGGAGTATTCTGTTCAGCAGTGGTCCATTCATATGATGATATATACACCAAAGCCCTGGATAAGGTGCATGAAAAAATCAAATCTTGGATAGACTTAGAATTAATGGGCGGCACGGTGGCGCAGCGGTAGAGTTGCTGCCTTACAGCGAATGCAGCGCCGGAGACTCACTTTCGATCCTGACTACGGGCGCCGTCTGTACGGAGTTTGTACGTTCTCCCCGTGACCTGCGTGGGTTTTCTCCGAGATCTTCGGTTTCCTCCCACACTCCAAAGACGTACAGGTATGTAGGTTAATTGACTGGGTAAATATAAAAATTGTACCTAGTGTGTGTAGGATAGTGTTAATGTGTGGGGATCGCTGGGCGGCACGGGCTCGGTGGGCCGAAGGGCCTGTTTCCGCGCTGTATCTCTAAATCTAAAATCTAAATCTAATCATTTCAGATTAGAACAAGTTCATAGACAATGTTTGTAATTTAAGTTTCTAAAATGATAATCAGATGAGATGCACTATCGTTGAAAGGCTTATTAGAAATGTGGAGAGAAGGTAAGTCTAGAGGTCACATTTGTGAATTTGTAGGAAGAGTAATAGATTAGAAACCAGGATGTTTTTATCTTCACAGAGAATCCTCATACATGAAGTATGAGGCAAGGATAAAGTTATTTCAGTTTTTGCAAACGTCAATATGCTTGTTTGCATAGGGATTTTACCAATTTCAATCTGAGGTAGCTCAAATATATTCTTTATTTTTCTATTTTCCATAAAGGGACATGGTCATCAATGATATACAAGAGTGTATATTGTTGACGAGATGGAGTAGGAGTCATGATTTTTGTTTTCTTACCTTTGTTTCACTTGTTTAATTGCATGCTTCATGGAACCATCAACCTGCCCAAAAGCAGCATTCATATGTAATGATATAATGTACACAACACTATTTCTCAGTTAAGGTAAATAGGCTTAGAAATGTATCAGGTAGCACAATAGTTTGGGTGGTACATGATAATAATTTCATCAAAAACATGGTTGTTCAAAGCCATCAGATACCTAGTCTACAAGTATTAGCATTCATAAATACATTTGTTTTGGTCCTACATGCATATGACAGTTGTCATATGCATGTCCAGTTAACAAGTTTGCTCCTCCTGATTACCATTTGCCTGTCACCCTGGCCCCAATCATTGATATCTCCTTTAACTCATTCTTCCCACCCACTCCATTCTCTTCAACTGTCTTTGCTTGACATCTGATTGCCATTTACCACTTTGATCAGCCCAATGGCAGTGCAGCTTCAGTACAATATCCTGAACAAGAAACATTGGTATTCCTTTATCTCTAGATTGATTCTCCAACTCCTAATTGATCTGATACTCTTGTGTGATAAAATCTTTCAAAAGTTACTGTTTACTTATATTAAGATGAACCTCATGGAATTAATGACAGTTTATTGATCTATCAAGGAAGTTTGTTGAGTGGACAGAAACGGATAGTAGAGATTTCTTCAATTCATTTTTCAATATCTAGGGATTGCCAAGAAGAGCAACATTCATCACCCATCCTTAACTGCCCTCCAGAAGACAGTGCTGAGCCCCTGTTTTGAATTGTTGCAATTGTTCTAGCGAAGGTAATTCCACGGTGCTACTGGGTAGCGATTTCCAGGACTTAATCCAAGTGACAATAAAGAATTTGCAAATATTTCCAAGTCAGGACGTGCACAACCAGGAGGGAAAAGTGAAGATGCCGATATTCCCTTGTGCCAGAAAGAGTTGATCATCTTGGTGCTGGAGGTTACAGGTCTGGGATGCCTTGCAAGAGTCATCTTGAGAGTCATTGAAGTGCTTTATAGATGGTGCACATTGCAGCCATTGTGCATTAGTGGTGTAGTGAATGAATGTGTAGGCTGGTGGATTGGATGCCAGTCAAGTAAACTACTTGGTTTTGAACATTGAAAATTGTTGGAATTACACTCACTCAGGCAAGTGGAGACATAAATAGATTAAAAAATAAATAGGAGCAAGGATCGGCCATTTAGACCCTTGATCCTGTTCCACCACTCAAGACTAATCTGATTGTAACTTTAACTCCCCATTCATGCTTATCCCCAATATCCTTTCACCCACTTCCCATCAGGAATAATTCAAAGACTCTGCTTCCTCAGCCCTTTGAGAAAGAGGATTCCAGAGACAGAGCAAAATTTTGCCTCATCTCTCTCTCTTTTAAACCCCTCCGTTGTAAAGTAATACTTATTCTTGATTCTCCCACCAAAGGAAACATGCTCTTCACATCCACCTTGTCAAGTCCTACATCTTATGTGTTTCATTGTAGTTGTCTGTCACCCAAAGCTTAATTTTGTCCAGCTTTCCTTCATAAGATTATCCGCCTATTCCAGACATCAATCTGCTAGGGGTGGTAAGAGGTTGGAATGAATAGAAAAAACCCCAGAGAATTTTGATTTGAAACCCCCTACGGATTTCAAGAATGTAGGGCATTATTCCAGTGACACTATTTGTATCCTAAGTATGTTAATACTCAACTTTATAACTGTTTGCCAATGGGAACTGAACTAAGTCAGTCCTACCTATTTTCATGTATAGTCTTTACTGCATATTATAAAATACTTTGTCATTTACATTTAAATCTATAGTATAGAAGCATAAGTCTCTTAAGATTTGTTTGATTCATTTTCATGGGATGCAGCTGGAGCTGGCATGAGGTGCATTTATTGCACTTCCCTATTTGCCTTCTCGCACTCATGGTGAGAGGACTTAAACTGTTGTAGGTCTTTTGCTATGTTATTCCCAAGGATAGAAAGTTCCATTGCAAATGAAGAAACAATAATATATTTCACAATGATATATGATTTGGAGGGGAAACCACGTGCAAATGAAATTTGATCTAGTGGTGATCTTGCCATGTGTCTGCTCATTTATCTAGGTGCTTGAGGTCATAAGTTGGGGGGATGCTGTTAGACCTTCCTGGCCAAGTAAGTACATTAGAATTGGAAGATAGTATACATGGAAACCATGGCATGCAGTTGGAGAAGGAAGGGAATGTTAAAGGGAGCAGTGGTAATGGCTAATGTGCAGCATATGTTATTCGTGATAATGTGACTGAAATTGAGTAAGATACAGCACCGAAACAGGACCTTCGGCCCACCTAGTCCGCCCCAACCATCAACCTCCCATTTATATTAATCTAACAATAATCCCAATTATTCTCCCCCAGATTCTACCCTTCACCCACACACTCAGGCCAATTAATCTTTCACCTCGCGTACCATTGGGATGTGGGAGGAAACTGGTGCGCCTGGGAAAATCTCCATACAGACAGCATCTGGGGTTGGGATTGAACCTGGGTCTCTGGCACTGTGAAGCAGCAACTGCACTAGCTGTGCTATGGTGGCACCCTCTCACATTGGTTGGGCTTGGGATGGTGCCCTGGGGAATTGCTGCAATTATGTCCTCGGGTTGGAACGACTGACCTCCACAATCATAAGTATTTTCATTTGCACAAGTGATATCCTGTGATATTATTCACTTCAGTTTTACTGGATTCTGCCAGACCTGCTGAATATTAAATATTGCCAGTATTTCTTGTTGATATTGTTTGATATCTTACTTGGTCAAATGCTGCCTTAATATCATGTGTAGCTTCTCGTACATCTTTGTTCCGTTTTGGGCCAAGGGCATAATGAGGTCTGGATGCTTAACTGAAAAGCAGATTGAATATCACAGGGCTGGATACCGATATAAGTTGGTGCTGTTTGTCATACTCTTAATGATGCCTTCCTTCATTTTGCTGATGATTAAGAGTAGACTAATAAATATGCCTGTAGTTAGCGAAACCATGCAGTGTTGAGATACGTGTATTATTGGTATTAAGAAAATGGAAATATACAATATCACAATAGACCAATGCATTTATATGGTCAATTCCAAAGGTATTGGCTTTATCACAGGGCTTAAATCCTCAATTCTTTGTATATCGGGAAGCAAATGGTACAATGTCATATCTCAATTTCAAAGCAAATGGACTGTCATATGTTGAAATGCTGGAGCGACTAGGCTTGTATACACTGGAATTTAGAAGGATGAGAGGGGATCTTATTGAAACATATAAGATTATTAAGGGATTGGACACACTAGAGGCAGGAAACATGTTCCCAATGTTGGGAAGTCCAGAACCAGGGGCTACAGTTTAAGAATAAGGGGTAGGCCATTTAGAACGGAGATGAGGAAAAACCTTTTCACTCAGCGAGTTGTAAATCTGTGGAATTCTCTGCCTCAGCAGGCAGTGGAGGTCAAATCTCTGGATGCTTTCAAGAGAGAGTTAGATAGAGCTCTTAATGATAGCGGAGTTAGGGGGTATGGGGAGAGGGCAGGAACAGGGTACTGATTGTGAATGATCAGCCATGATCACGTTGAATGGTGGTGCTGGCTCGAAGGGCCGAATGGCCTACTCCTGCACCTATTGTCTATGGTCTATAATGTTAGAAAGAGTACATACAGCAGCAAAAGGGTTAATTTGCAGTGTTACACATTAGAAATGTCAGTATTTGTACCTTTCCTCTGACCTTCTTATCATTTAAAATTATGACAATTAAAATTATAATAAAGTGTATCCATTCCTGTCATCCTTATACACTGAAAATTATGTGATATTTCAAAATGATTTACATGAACTTTTGTCTTGTATTGAAGCAACCGGCATGACATTAATTTTTAATGATTTCTTTCTGCTTCATTTGGAAAGAGATTGTGGTAACCCATTTTACAGGTAATCAGGCATGCAGTCCTGTACAGAATGATAACCAGTACGCCAACAATCTGAAAAAAGGGAACAAGGTTGAGGTTAGTCAAAAAGGTGATGCAGTAATATATTCATTGCTAGCAAATTATTTGGACATTTGCTTTCTTTCCTCTAGCTTAGAAAACCAGGTATGTTTAATCGTCCAGGAATATTGGAATTCTGATTGACCAGCAGCATTCTGGAAAAGTGTTTCTTAATTTTGATTGATGAAGTGGTTTATCTTAGGCGTTTTCTCTACACTGCATCCTGAAAATTGTATTAGAATCTAAATGAGATTCAGAATTCCCTGTTTGACAAGGTTGGTTGATGAAAGGGTTCCATGTCAACGTCTGACACACTAAAATTATATGCAAATACTGTTTGAGCTCTATTCAAAATTAATCAAGGGGCAAAAAAGCAGACTATCATACGAACATGTTCATACTTCTGGCTCATTTTAATTTGCCAAAGGGTGTTTTCAGATTAGCTAGCTTGAGAAATTGGAGCTTGACAAGTATGCAAAAGTGCAGGCTTAGTGGATTTAGTTGTCTAATATTTCCTTAATTTTCATTATCTTTGCAAATTTACACATATTTGTTTTTGTTCCTTACATTGTATTGTTTTATAGCTCACAATGCCGACCAGTCTCCAAAATCAATGCTTCTTTTTAAAATAATTATATCGTATCCAGCCACCTTACTTTCATCTTTTGAAAATTCTCTGCAGTGCTTTGTGAAATATTAATGATAAAATTCAACATATAATAACATCAAACATATCAAGGATGAAGGGAAATGTATTATCAATATTAAGTATAGCCTAATTTTACTATTTACTATTTTCATTTTCTATATTCTCATACCCATATGTAAATACTTTATGTGTTTAAGAAATTATTTCTCTAATAGTTTGCCATTTGATATATTTTACCAGATATGTAGTTCATGTGGATTAACAGTATAGACATGGATAATGATTCAAGAGGAATACATAAAGACTGCTTGAGTTAATTGACAGAGGCTTTGCACGAACAAAGGTTAGATAAACCAATTGTGACAGGAAGTATAGATCAGATGAAAATTAAACTGAGAAAAAACTATATATCTTTATGGGAAGAAGATTAGTTATTCAAAGATAGATAATGAAAAGCTGCTGATGAAGAGCAATGTCAAGAGTAAAGTTGTGACTTTCAACTTTAAAATGTCAATGCAAGTTAACTCCACTGACTTCAAACATTGTACAGAGAAGAAAATTCCACATGACTATAACTTGTATTTACATAGTACTCTTAACGGACTAAAACATTCTGTGCATTTCAGTGCGACATTTGCAAAGAAAATGTAACAGTGGGCCACATATTAGGACATAGAGGAGGAAGGTTTTAAGGTATATTTATGGGAGGAAATTGAGGCATCAGGTTTTAAGGAAGTGATTACCTTCATTCTTTCCTGAATATCACTGTGGTTGGGAATGCTTAAAAAATATATGGTGACAGTCACAGTTTGTCTTCATGTTGTGCGTGTAATAGAAATGTGCGTCGAAAAAGACACGCCATGCAAGCTGGGCATTGACCCAGACAAAAAGGTCATCAAAAATTTGGCAAAAGGTTGGAGTTTTACAACAGCCTTATTAGTGAGAAGGGAGGTGTTCTTCTTTGTTGTGGGGAGGTGGTGATGTGGCAAAGGCCGTGTGTGTTTTGTTCTAAAATGGAGCAGAGAGCAACCTGGGGGTTAGGGGCCTGGGATCACAACATCAGGCAACTGAAGATACAGCTGAAACCGCGGCCGTTTGGCATTTCACAGGTAAATTTCTTCGATGTTTGGAGGAGGTTCCAGCGAGTGTTTAGTGTGGTTAATGGTGGATGTTTACCCATATTTTAATATCCCTGCGACCCTGTGGGATGAAGCACGCATATGCCAAGCGTAAATCTACCTTGTACACTAGAAGCAATATTTTCAGCTGGCTTACATTTCAGCTTGATACCCGGAATAAATCACTTTTCAGTGATACCTTTATAACTGTCTGATGTAGCCAGATTATTTCATTTCTTGTGTCTCTCTTCCTTTGTTTGATTGATTGATTTAAATTCCCTTAGTTCATACTCCACTTTGATGATCAAATAAAAATGAAGGCAAAGAAGTCATGTAAAACCTAAACTAAACTAGCAAGTCTGAAGTGCACAAAACAAGTGAAGGTATTTCAAAGTGCTGTTGTATATATATTTTTCTTTAATTTTTCAGTGAGAGTGCAATAACTGAAAAGTTCACCACTTTTAATGGGACCCATTAATACATTGCTGAAGGTATTATCAAATGTGATCAAATTATGAAAAGATACAGAGGCAAGAATACTATGTGTATTTTTCATCTCCATTTATTTCAACTTTGCTGGTAGAGGAGAATTCTTTTAGAATGTTGTAATTTTACATGATAGCCTAAACTACAAATCAGATGGCATGAGGGTTTGGGTACCATTTATTTAATTAATCTGCAAAGGCTACATTTCCCCATTCCAAATCAAATTTTGTTTCTAATATTATTAATTAATGGTAGCTCTGGTAAATAGTACATATGTGTATGCTTGTAATTCACCAATTAAAAATTGAAATATTTTTTCTACTATTAGCTAACGGGGATATAGATGTTGAAAAGTAGCAAACTAATTTCAGTACCCAGATGTCAATTATGAACAATGCACAATATGCACAACAATACAGCAAAATAGATTTTGAATTTATACGTTCCCTATTGAATTGGCTCTTCATAACTACCGCATTGTACATTCTAATCAAGTAAACTTTACAAGGTATTTCTCAGGAAATTTTAAATAAATTATTTTATTGTGATTGTTCATATACTCTCGGAAAATAATAGTCAAAAATTCAATTGCCATGGTATGCGCTTTATATTACAATTGAAATGTAACATTAAATCGGTTACAGGCTGCATGCACTGTACTGAAATGGGATTTTCAGTTGCCCTGTTCTGTGCATGTTGCACATGGGCTCAAAGCACACGCTATGATAGGATGACGTCAGTCCTTGTCAATGAACACATGATGCCATGTCATGCAATGTCATGTTATTGCACTAGCCATGCAATGTGGTCCACGCTCAAGTTGCCAGGTGTAAACTGCAGTACCAGCCCTTGATCTGTGCCGTTCAAATGAATCGCCAATCAGTTGCAGGTCTATTAGGGTGTGAGTGGGTGTAGAGCTTGTTGGAGGCAGAAGTTTAGAATTCCAACAATGTTGGAGGTGAAGTTATGTAATTGTTTAGCCTTGGTCCCTTTGGCATCCACCAAACTCCTATCTTGACCTATCAGAAGAACACAGATCCAAAGACCAAGAATAGACACCAAATGCTGGAGTAACTCAGCGGGACAGTCTGAATCTCTGGAGAGAAGGAATGGGTGACGTTTCGGGTCAAGACCCATCTTCAGACTGAGAGTCAGGGGAGGGGTAGATACAGAGATAAGGAGAGAACAAGACATCAAAGGCGGTGGATCTTTCATGCAACACCAGTCCCTATAACTCCTCCCTTGACTCCGTCCAAGGACCCCGACAGTCTTCAGGCAGAGGGTCACTTGCACCCCCTCCAACCTCATATACGGTATCCGCTTTTCCAGGTGTTGACTCTTATATATCAGTGAGACCAAGCGCAGGCTCAGCGATCGTTTCGCTGAACACCTCTGTTCAGTCTGCCGAAACGTACCTGATCTCCCGGTTGCTAAACATTTTAACTCCCCCTCCCATTCCCACGCTGACTTTTCTGTCCTGGGCCTCCTCCATTGTCAGAGTGAGGCCGCGCGCAAATTAGAGGAACAGCACCTCATATTTCGCTTGGGCAGCTTACACCCAAGTCAATGAATATTGACTTCTCTAACTTTAAGTAATCCTTGCTTTCCCTCTCTCCTCATCTCTCCCGCTTCTCCGACCGCATGTCAAACCGCAAAAACCATGGCGTGATATTTGACTCTGCATTAAAGTTTGACAAGCAAGTCAACGCTGTGGTAAAAGCCAGCTTCTTCCAGCTTCGTACCATAGCTAAAATCAAACCATTTCTCCAATTTGACGACATTGAAAAAAATCATTCACACATTCATTTCCTCCTGCCTAGACTACTGCAACTCCCTATACACTGGGATCAGCCAATCATCCTTGTCCCGCCTGCAATGAGTCCAAAACGCCGCAGCGAGACTCCTGACGGGTACCCGTAAAAGGGACCACATCACCCCGATTCTGGCCTCTCTCCACTGGCTCCCAGTACGGTACAGAATCAACAAGCTCCTCCTATTCACATACAAAGCCCTAAATGGGCTTGCCCCCCCCCCCCCCCCCCCCCCCCACATATCAAAAATCTTCTAACCCACCACTCTATCTCCAGGTCCCTCAGGTCGGCCGACTTGGGGCTACTGACTATCCCGCGGTCTAGGCTTAAGCTCAGGGGTGACCGCGCTTTTGCGGTTGCAGCTCCTAGACTGTGGAACAGCATCCCTCTCCACATCAGAACTGCCCCCTCCATCGACTTCTTTAAGTCCAGGCTCAAAACCTATTTCTACTCCCTAGCGTTTGAGGCCCTCTGAGGGGGCGCTGTGAACTGTTTATATATGTGCTGTTATGTTTGTGTGCCATTGGATGTTCGTTTCTTAGTACCTGAACTGATGTACAGCACTTTGGTCAACGTGGGTTGTTTTTAAATGTGCTATACAAATAAAATTGACTTGACTTGACTTGACCAGTCTGACTGTCCCCGATTACATTTTATCTCTGTTTGCTTTTGTGTTACCTTCTCCTAGCTAACAATTATCTATTCTACATTTTCCTTGATCTCCATTGCCTTTGATGTCTCGTTCTCACACCTTACACTTATCTTTGCATCTCCCCCTCCCCTGACTCTCAGTCTGATGAAGGGTCTCGAACCGAAACGTCACTCATTCCTTCACTCTGGAGATGCTGCCTGTCCCGCTGAGTTACTCCAGCATTTTGAGTCTATCTTTGGTTTAAACCAGCTTCTGCAGTTCCTCCGTACGCATCCAAACAAGAATTTCTTCTCTGTGCTTTCAGAGATCTGCCACTGGCTACCGGCAGAGCTCCACGTGTCCATGCGTAGGTTTAGGTTTATTATTCACATGTACTGAGATACAGTGTAAAGCTTTGTTTTGCATGCTATGCAATCAAATCAGATAATAGTATACATAAATGTAATCAAGCCAAACTCAAGTGCAATAGATAGAGCAAAGGGAAAGATACACAGTGCAGAATATAGTTCACAGCATTGTAGCGTACCAGTTCCAGAGAAAAAGCCCAATGTCCACAATGGGGTAGAGGTGTATCAGACTGTACCTTAGCTTATGGAAGGACCGTTCAGAAGTCTGATAACAGAGGAGAAGAAGCTGTTGAGCGGGCAGAATGGCGCAGTTGGTCAGCACAATGGTGCAGATTGTAGAGCCGCTGTACAATCCACCAGAGACCCGGATTCAATCCTGACCTCAAATGCTGTTTGTGGGGAGTTTGCATGTTCTCCCTGTGACAGCGTGGGTTTCATTCCAGTGTTCGTGTTTCCTCCCACATCTTAAAGACGTGGGAGTTGGTAGGTCAATTGGCCGCTGTAAATTGCCCCTTGTGTATAGTCAAGTCAAGTCAATTTTATTTGTATAGCACATTTAAAAACAACCCACGTTGACCAAAGTGCTGCACATCTGATTAGGAAAAAAAAAAAAAGAAACATACAGTGGCAGGCAGCCAAACACAACGGCGCGGCCATCTTGAACAAAATGTTTAACTAAAGCAGAATGGTGAGTGGTAGAATCTGGGGGGAATTGATAACAATATAGAGAGAATAAAGTTGGATTAGGTTAGTATAGGAATATTGTAAATGGGTAATTGTTGGTCGGCGTAGACGCAGTGGGTCAGAGATTCTGTTTCCATCTATCTATCTATCTATCTATCTATCTATCTATCTATCTATCTATCTATCTATCTATCTATCTATCTATCTATCTATCTATCTATCTATCTATCTATCTATCTATCTACCCATCTATCTATACGATACAAGATTAGGGTTATCAGCCTATAGGCCACAGTAGGAGTACTTTGTACAGTTCCAGTCATTGCATAACATTAAGGTTCTGATAGTGCTAAATAATGTGCAGGAGAGATTTACTAAGATGGTGCCAGAAATAATAATGGATCTATTATAGACCTTGCCATATACTGTAGATCATCAAATACTGGGATGGTGACAGAAGACAAGATTTATAAAGAAATTACTGAGATGTGCAAGATTGAAACAGGAAAAGGGAGCAAATGATGGATTTCAGCTTGAATCTTCAAGAGGAGAATCAGATTGAATATAAAAGATACAAAAGACGTTTAAAAAAAAGAAAAACTGTTACAATGGCAGTAAAAAAATATTGATAGCCAACCAGAAGGTAATCCAAAATTCTTAATCAATCCTGCATTAATAAAAAAAATTAAAAACAAAATTAAAGAAAAATAATGCTAGAAATCTGAAATACAAAATAGTGCTGGAAACACAGCAGGTCAGGAAAGAAACAGTTAATGTTTCAGGTTAAAGACCTTTCATTAAATCCCTTTTAATAGTAAAAGCTCTGGTGGGAATGGAGATCACAATCATGCTGCCTGGGTGGCGTTTGCTCCTTCTCCCTGTGACAGTCTGAATTTCCTGTCGATGCCCCAGTTGCTTGTAAATGCTCTGATTTCCTCTCACATCTCAAAAACATGAGGGTTGGTAGGTTAGTCGGTCACTGAAAATTATGCCAGTGTGTAGGTGAATGGCGGAATCTGAGAGGAGTTGATGGGATTGTGGGGAGATTAGGCCACGAGGAAATTTAATGGAGGAATGGGATTGCCCTGTGATTCGGCAGAGATTCAATGGGTAGAACTGGGTTGCATCTATCTTATAAGTGAATTTAGAAATAAAAGGCCTCCGAGCCTTTTTCCATGGGAAAGAGTCCTCACTACCCAGTGATGACCCCTTCTCCCGTCTCCAGCCGATCCCCTCCTCTTGGACCTTCCCCGGTTGACCAACAACCCTCACTAGAACTTTTCATTTCCAACTGCCGGCGAGACATTAACCGCCTCACATTTTCCACTCCCCTGACTCACTCCTCTCCCCTCCTGAACGTACAGCCCTCCACTCACTCTGCAACAACCCCGACTTAGTCATCAAACCCGCTGACAAGGGAGGTGCCTTGGTAGTCTGGCGTGCTGACCTCTACCGGATCGAGGCCAGACGTCAACTTCCAGACACCTCCTCCTACTTATCCTTGGACCATGACCCCACCGACGAGCACCAGACCTTAATCACTAACACTATCACTGATCTCACCAATTCTGGCGCTCTGCCCTCTAATGCCTCCAACCTTATTGTTCCCCAGCCCTGCACGGCCCGATTTTACCTTCTCCCTAAAATCCACAAACAGAACTGTCCTGGCAGACCCATTGTTTCTGCCGGTTCTTGTCCCACCGAATTAATTTCCACCTACCTCGACTCCACCCTATCCCCCCTATGTCCAAATCCCTCCCCACCTATGTCCAAGACACCTCACATGTTCTCCGTCTCCTCAACAACCGGTTTCCAGGCCCCCACTCCCTCATCTTTACCATGGATGTCCAGTCACTCTACAAGGATGGTCTTGAAGCCCTCCGTTTCTTCCTCGACCGTAGAACCAGCCAACCTCCATCTGCAAACGGGATCCCACTACTGCCCACATCTTCCCATCTCCTCCCCTTTCTGCTTTCCGCAGAGACCGTTCCCTCCGTAACTCCCTGGTCCACTCGTCCCTTCCCACCCAAACCACCCCCCTCCCCCCAGGCACTTTCTCCTGCAACCGCAGGTGAAGCAACACCTGTCCCTTTACCTCCCCCCTCGACTCCATCCAAGGACCCAAACAGTCTTTCCAGGTGAGGCAGAGGTTCACCTGCACCTCCTCCAACCTCATCAATTGTTCCAGATGTCAACTCCTCTACATCGGCGAGACCAAACGCAGGTTCGGCGATCGTTTCGCTGAACACCTTCGCTCGGTCTTCCTCAACCAACCTGATCTGGTGGCTCAGCACTTCAACTCCCCCTCCCACTCCCAGTCTGACCTTTCTGTCATGGGCCTCCTCCATTGTCATAGTGAGGCCCACCGCAAATTGGAGGAACAGCACCTCATATTTCGCTTGGGCACATTACACGCCAGCGATATGAACATTGACTTCTCTAACTTTAGATAGCTCCTCTGTCCCTCTCTCCCCCTCCCCCTTCCCAGTTCTCCCACTGTCTTCCCGTCTCCAACTACATCCTTTCTTTGTCCCGCCCCCTCCCCTGACATCAGTCTGAAGAAGGGTCTCGACCCGAAACGTCACCCATTCCTTCTCTCCTGAGATGCTGCCGTAACCCGCTGAATTACTCCAGCATTTTGGTATACCTTGGAAATGAAAGGATTTCCTACAGAAATGGTGAAATTGCCATGAAGATCTGTTAGGCTGCAATATGACAAGATACAGCAAGGTGCCAATAAATGTCTGCTCAATCAAGATGATGTAATAATGGCTGATGAAGAAAACCTTCAAATTTCAAATGCTCATAAGCATCAAATAAAGTTCTAAAGAAGCCCATATGTTATGAAATGAGTTGTGAAAATCAAAATAAACACTGCAAATACTGGAAATCTGAAATAAAAACAGAAAATCCTGACAAGACTGAGCAGCTCAGAATCTTCTTTGGAAAGAGAAACGGGTCAATATTCAGGTTAGAGAGTCGTCAAAATGTTCGCAGGCATTCTTTCCAAAGAAGGAGTCCAAAACAAAGTGGGAGCAGTCATGAAGGCCCGGAAAAATGGACTTCTCAATTTAGCAAATGACAATTCTGACATGGGGGATGAAAGCATGAAAATATTAAGACAACATTTTCTAATTGCAACAATGATGAGTCAAGAATATATTACATTGGAACATAAGAATTAGAAGTAGGAGTTGGCCATTCTGTGCCTTGTGCCTGCTCCACCTACTGTAAGATCCACCTACATTGCTATCTACGATGCATATATAATTTGGGGTCCAAGGCAGTGGGTCAAACAAATACACAGACCCCACCATTTTTACCTAAAAAAGATGTGTGCATATATATGTATGCCTGCCCATCCACCTCTCCAAAGCCTGATAAATTTGAGTTCTTGTTCATGTTCCTAGTGAAGATTTTAGAAAGAAAACCATGGTTTCTCCTCGAGGAACACGGGATCTTTCATATTCATTTATCTATATACTAAAACTCTTGTTTGTTTGTTTGTTTGTTCCTGAACTACAGCCAAACGGTGCATGATAGTGAGACAATTTTAGGCCCACCTTACTCACCGTTGTCCCTTTGGTGCTAATGGAAGATGATTCATTGATATCGGTGTTATATTTTTAAAGTTATTCACATTTTAAAGTTTAAATCTATCTCCTAGGAAGAGAGGGGGGAGGGGGGGAGGATAAGGAGGGTTGAGGGGGATGGAGTGGGAGCGAGAGGGGAAGGGGAGGGAGGGGGAGGGAGTGGGGGAGGGGGAAGAGGGAAGGTGAGCGAGGAGAGGGTGCTGCACCAATGCAGGAGAGGTTTGGGCTCACTTGGTCTAGTGATGATATAAAGTGCCTCCATTTCATATGTTATCTGTATGGTAGCACCTCCAACAGTACAGTACTACTCCGGTACTGGTCAAAGATTCAGCCAAAATTATATTCTCAAGAGTTTGTAGTGGGTTGTACATTTATCAACTGAGCCATGATTTCCAGAAGTTATGAATCACTTTGTGCATTAGAAACATTGATTGTATACATTTTATTTGTGATGTATTTTAGCATGTCTTCCTTGTCTGAAAGTTGACCGCTAAGAAAAATATTTATCGTTTTACAAAAAGTATTCTTAGACCAAGAGCACTGTGAATACCATTGTTTGAAAAAAAAACCTTCCTCCATACAGAGGCTCAGTAGCTGGTCAAGAAAATATAATATCTTTTAATAAAAAGCTATTTAAATTTCCAATTCCATCCTTAGAACCAGATTCAGGGGAAATCCATTCTTCATCTTCAGAAGGAACTGGAAGTTCTCAAGCATGCGCATGAATGTGACATGGACCATTATAATCTTGAATCTGCTCGACTCCGGAAAGAACTGGAGTCTTCTTCAAAAGAATTACAGGAGAAGATGACCAGACTGCAACAGTGCAAGTCCACAGTTGAGAGGCTGGATTCTGATTTACAGAATGCACATGAACAACACCAGGAGGTGCTCCATGAAGTAAGAATTGTTTTTAATCGTATAGTCATCGCACAGACTTGCTTTCAGGAAAGATTTTTGTTCTGTAATTTGGTCATTTCATAATTTCTTTCAGCAATGCCCGCAATGTATTTGATGTTTGAAAACTTGTAGCGACTATGTGAGGCAGAGAAAGTTCTATTAGTGGAATACAGTTTATTTCCCTGATACATGCTATGAACAGGCAGTATGGTGCAAAGCGAGTAGTATTTTGGTTCTAATATTATTTCTGTTAACCATTTCTTGCCATCATTTTTATCTCAACTTGGAGGAAAAACTGTATTTCAGGACAGCTGAAGCCCCTATTTCTGGTTCATAAGTTCTTACGTTCAAGGAACGGAATTAGGCCATTTGGACCATAAAGCCTATTCCGCCATTCAATTGTGGTTGATCTATCTTTCCCTCTCAAACCCATTCTCCTGCCTTCTCCCCATAATCCCTGATACCCTTACTAATCAAGAATCTGTCAATCTCCACCTTAAAAATATCCATTAACATGACCTCTAATGAATTCCACAGATTCACCACCCTCTGACCAAAGAAATTCCTCCTCATCTCCTTTCCAAAGGTACGTCCTTTTATTCTGACGCTATGTCCCCTGGTCCTGGTCTCCCTCACTAATGGAAGCATCCTCTACATTCACTCTACCCAGGCCTTTCAATTTTGGTTAAGTTTCAATGAGGTCCCTCCTTATCCTTCTAAACTCCTGTGCGTACTGGCCCAGTGCAGTCAAACGCTCATCGTATGTTAAGCCAATCATTCCTGGGATCATTCTTGCAAACCTCCTCTGGACCCTCTTCAATGCCAGCACATCCTTCCTCAGAAATGGGGCCCAAAACTGCTCACAATACTCGAATAAGCGGTCTGATCAGTGCCTTGTAGAGCCTCAGCATTACATCCCTCTGATGATGTCAGCTGCTGGCTTTACAGATTAACAAACCTACACAGATTAACAAAGCTACCCATCATTCATGGATACATTCATGGGGCTAATTATTAAATAATATCCCATGATTAAATAATGGTTAATATTCTTAATAAAAAACTGAATGATAAAATTGTATTTAAGTTCTAGATAGCTGGCATTCAAACTGTTTTTAAACAAACCCTTTCATTTTTGTAACACCAAGAAAGTAATTCCAAAAACCTGAAATCTCTCAGTTGATACTTATTGCTATCAGAAAATGAACTCACAGGACATATTTTAAATACTGTATTAATAATTCATTCATCTATTTTGCGTCATGTTGTAAAGTTGTTTACATCTAAAGGAGTGTTTCCTTTATATACTAATGTAGCTTTTAACTTCTAAGTTAAGCTGTCTTAATGAAAAAAAAACGGGCATTGCAAGTATGATGTATAGCTGTGTAAGATTTTAGTAAAGTCTTGTATGTTATTGTGCCACAAACACATACCAGATTACAGTTGGAATTTAACTAGCTAAAACCATATCAAATCACTGGTAAGCATCATACGACCATCTCAGCTTGGATGTGACTTCCATCAACACAAATTTACAGTTTTGCTGTTGCCACTGCCTCTTACATCAGTCTTATTCACCCACTGCTCAGGATCACCAGCAATTTGTTACTGAATGTACTCATACTTGTGTCAGTGACCATTGATCCAGATCGCTACTCAACAGTGGCAAGCTCTATCTAGAAATACAGGAAAGCATGCAAGATGATATAATGCCCGATATCGTAATATATACAGTGTGATAAATTGTCCTTGGCTGTTGTGTGAACAGATAAACAATGTTTCTGCACATTTCAACAAGCCAAGTAAATGATGCAGTGGAAGTCTGGAGCAGAATAGACTTTTTTCATACATGATTTCCTTAAATAAACTTTACTGGACATAGAATATACAACAATACATTACAGGGACAGGCCCCTATAGCCTGTAATGTCCTTTGCCAAACATGATGCCACATTAAACTAATCTCCCTTGCCTACACATGATCTATATCCCCCCTCCCCCTTTCCCTGCATATCAATGTGCCTTGTCGTCAGTTCTAAATAATTGCCCGGAAAATACAATTCACTGATTTTTGTTTTAGTACTTTAGACAGGTACTGCATTTAGCTCCAATGACTAATTGGGGAACCTGCAATAAATCACTAAATTAGTGAAACTTATCTTTGAAACAAGCTATTATGATGTCGCCTATCCATGTCTTCCAGAGATGCTGCCTGTCCCATTGAGTTACTCCAGCACTTTGTGTTTTTCTTTATAAATCGGCATCTGCAGTTCCTTGTGTCTACATTTTGATGGTTAGCATCATTCTATTCCTTTGTTAAAATATTCCCCATAGGTTTCCCAGTAGCTGTTATATTGGAGCTTGTATTGGCTGTGTCATTTCATCTCAGATTACTAGGAAATGAGTTCGCCTTGAAGTCCCATGTAGGAAGGAACTGCAGAAGCTGGTTTAAACTGAAGACAGACACAAAAAGCTGGAGTAACTCAGCGGGTCGGACAGCATCTCTGGAGAAAAGGAATAGGTGACGATTTCGGGTCGAGACTGTCTGAAGAAGGATCACAACCCGAAACGTCATCTGTTCCTTTTCTCTAGAAATCCAGTCTGACTCGTTGAGTTACTCCAACTTTTTATGTCTATCTTCAGCCTTGAAGTCCACTCTCTATTGCAGCCACATTATAGGAAATGAAAGGGATATTTGGAGGGGTGGTGAGATAGGAGAAGTGAAACAATGCTTTGAAGTGGGATTGGAGACTCCTACATTCCCCCCCATGCTATGACTCAGTGGTCTAATTGAGTGAGCCTGCATGTTACAACTAGACCCAGGCCAAATGATTGGACAAGTGATCACAGCATCTTGCACTGAGGAGATAATAGAGATCATAGTTCTAGACCCAGCTGCTCAACTTGTCCATGCTGACCAAAGGCCCCAGCTACTCTAATCCCACCGGCCTGAGTTTGGTCCATATCACTCTAAACCTTTCCTATCCATGTATCTGTCCCAGATGTCTTAAATATTGTTATAGTACCTGCCTCAACTACCCCCCCTGGCAGCCTGTTCCATATACCTACCATCCGCTGTGTGGAAAAAGTTACCTCTCAGATTCCTATTAAATCTTTCCCCTCTCACCTTAAACCTATGTCCTCTAGTTCTTGGTTCCCCTACTGTCAGTAAAAGACTGTGTATCTACACTATCTATTCCCCTCATAATTATAGCTATATATATAAATGTCGAATCACCCCTCATCCTCCTGTGCTCCAAGGAATAAACTAGCCTGCCCAACCTCTCCCTACAACTCCAGCCCTCAAGACCTGGCCATATCCTTGTAAAACTTCTCTTCACTCTTTCCAGCTTAATACCATCTTTCCTATAGCAGGATGACCAAAGCTGACCACAACTGTGACCTCACCAACATTTTGTACAACTGTAACATAACATCCCAACTTCTATACTCAATGCCATTACTGATGAAGCCTTCTTGACCATCCTATCTATCTGTGATGCCACTTTCAGGCAACAATGGATCTGCACTTCTACATCCCTCTGGTCTAGAGAACTCTGCGGGTCTTTACCATTCACTGTGAAGGTCCTGCCCTGGTTTGACTTCCCAAAATGCAACACCTCGCACCTACCTGCATTAAACTCCATTAACCATTCCTCAGCCCACTTGCCCTACTGATCAAGATCCTGCTGTAATGTTTGATAACAATCTTCGCTACAAAACAATAAGGGTCTCGACCCGAAATGTCACCCATTCCTTCTCTCCAGAGATGCTGCCTGTCCCATTGAGGTACTCCAGCATTTTGTGTGTACCTTCGATTTAAACCAGCATCTGCAGTTCTCTCCTCCACACTGCCCACTTTAGTGTTCTCTGCAAACAATGGTACATATGGAGAAAGTTGCAGAATATAGCGAATGATTGTGTCAAAGTCTGTGAGCAAAACATTGGTGTAGCATTATTCATGTAGGAATGCCAGCTTGCTGCTTGGTTTGCTGGCAACTGAATAGTTAAAAGGCATGACGAGCAACATGTGCTGATGATGTCATCATGTGCCAATGACAGCAGAAAAATGTCAAGAACAACCACTAATCTCTGGTCCAATTTTACAATCGGTGAAAGATCCCATGTAAAACAGGAGCAAGTGGGCATTATGTGCTCCAATTTCTTCAATGGCTGTTAGAAATTTCCAAATTTATTATCACTTTACTGTTAGCCACCGAAGGCTTGTAAATACTTAATACTTTGAACATAGTCTGCACCACAGCAGTAATCTCCTGTTGACTGGCAATCATGGAAGCTTGTTTACTAAATTACGAAATAGTACTCGCTTACTCCTACGTAAGTTTAGTCCAGTGAATTTGAGTAATCTTTTTTAAAAATTAAATAACTAATTATATTTTATTTAAAAATCCAACAATTCCACTCTAAGCACTTTTATAATTAATTCAGAAAATGAATGCTCTCTACTTGAGTTGAAAATGGGGTTGAGAGGGAAAAATAGATCAGCCATGATTGAATGGCAAAGCAGTCTTGATTGACCGAATGGCCTAATTCTGTTCCTCGAACTTGTGAACTTGATTAATAATTCTTGAAGGCATCTGGTCAAGTATCATCCACTATTCTATGAACCTAATCTCACACACTTCTAATATATCTTAAATTTACAGTTTTTCAATCAGGTGGGCTTTCTGTATTAGGAAATTTTCTGGGCGCTCTCAAGGACTTTGTGCAAGTCCTCTCCTATAAATCTAACCTAGTCCTATTCTATGTTTCATGTAACGTCATTGAAAGTTTATGAAAATAAAACAAAATATTATACTGATTAACCAAAGATTATCATATTGGGGATAATATATGCAAAATAATATTGAAAATAATAATGTTTATTGGAAAACAACCAATTAATATGTGGTCATGTTTCAGAGAGCTAATCCCATAATTGTCTCGAATCATTTCAAGTTTTAGCCATTCAGTTGTAACCAGTTTATATCTCTACCCTTTTTCAACAAACTGACATCCACAAGTGGATCTTTTTCAGATATCCCAGTTCGAAGACATTGTGCACAAACAGGAACTGGAAATGGCTCAGCTTAGACAGCAGAAAACTGACTCTGAAAATCAAATAGCTACAACCAATCACAACTGCAAATCACTTGAAGCCAACTTGGATCTTTATAAACAAAAATGTCAATCTTGCATTAACAAACTTAAAGAGCTGGAAAATACAAAGCAACAGCTGGAGGCAGATTTACAAGGTGCAAACAAACAGGTGAGTTGTGATCTCGTGTTTGCTTTGGAAAGGCTGGGCTTTAACTGTTCCCATTCCATTGAAAGTAACTGTTTTTATCTTGGAGTGGTCCATTTTTTCCCCATTAGAATCACTGTTATAAAGCTCTTCCCCCACTCATAATTGCTGACTTGGCCCGGCACACTTCTCAAAACAAAGCCCATCAATGCCACATTCCTTGTTGGACCAGAAAAGTACTGATCAAGAAGGTTCTTCAAAACAAACCAGAAATTCCTCCCCTTATTGATTGCTACCTTGGTCGATATTTGGAAACTGCTATGGCACATGTACATCTTTGTAATCTACCTACACATTTGTTCTTGACCAGAAGGACAACAGAACCAGTCACCGAAACACTGGGAGTACAAGAACAGGTCCATGGTCAAATGTCTTGTATTGAATAACTCGACATCTGACACCAACAATTTTCCAAAATCTGCAAGGCACAGGTTAAGGATCAATGGAATATTCTCCACCTGTCTGGATGAGTGCCACTAAACCAATACTCAAGAAACTTGATACCATCCAGAACAAAGCAGGCCACTTAAATAACACCTATCCACTACTCCCGACATTCATTTCTTCTATCATTATCGGTGGAGTGTGGTCCATCTACAAAATACAATGCCATTATTTGCCAACAATTATCTGACAGGATGTCCCAAAACCCATCCTCTACCACCAAGAAGAACAAGAACAACAGTCATATCAGAACATTATCACCTCCTGGTTCCCTTAAAAGCAAAACACCAGCCTTAGTGGAAATAATTGTCATTTCCTCACCATTGCAGCATCTCAATCCCAGTGTCCGTACCCTGCATAACAGCTTTGGGGTAATACTTTCTCAACAGGACCTCACTGATTCTAGAATGGAGCTATATCAACACATTCTTTAATGAAATTAAGGACGAGTAATAAATGTTGACCTTGTCAGTAAAGTTGGCACCCTGAAAATGCATTCAACAAAAATTTAATTTTCTTTATTAAATCCTGGACTAAATGTAACCTCACTAAAGCTTTGGGAAAGAGGTAAATAACATATTATTACAGATATCCCAAAGAGGAATTAAATGTATTGGCTACTAAAGTTAAATTCAAGATATTTAATGGAGAGGTGGATAGTTAATTCTGCCTCATTTCTCCTTACATTACCTTAGCTTTGTGGTCACGATGAAACTCATCACAAGCTACGAAATGAGATGCTTACAGCGAAGCATCAATATGAAACCAAGTGCAGGCAAGTGCAGAACTGTGAGGATGCAATTGAACATTTGACCCAACAGCTGCAGGTTACACAAGAAGATCTGTCCGCACACAGAGTACACATTGCCCAGTGTGAGGAAATCATTCGTAGTCTTCGGGAGCAAGCCATTCTTCATAAAAATCAGGTGAGTGTAGGTGTGTTTATTCACTTGTTGACTGTAATTGTTGAGAAAGGCTATCAGATAGTTTCACCTACGTAGCTTTTCATGGAACAGCTTGTAGAAATGAGCAAGTCATATAAAATCACGGTGTCATTTAGCACAGAAAAAGGCCCTTCAGTATCGACTGATTCATCTGGACCAAGAACCCCATCTATGCTTGTCCCATTTCCCCACGTTTGGTCAATATCCTTCTAAACCTTTCCTATCCATGTACCTGTCCAAATTACTTTTTAATGTTGTTATTGGAGCTGTGTCAATCACTTCCTCTGGCAGCTCATTCCATATGCCCACCATCCTTTATGTGAAAAAGTTACCTCTCAATACAATACAATACAATACAATATATCTTTATTGTCATTGTACAGGGGTACAACGAGATTAGGAATGCGCCTCCCATACGATGCAATAATTTAGTTAATTTAAACAACAGCAACCCAACGAAACAAATTGTAACAGTTTTAAGACAGAAAAACTGTCTCAGGTTTCCTATTAAATCTTTCCCCTCTCACGTTGTAATTCTTAATTCACCTACCCTGGCAAAAAAGACAATGTGTATTCATCTTGTCTATTCCCTCATGATTTTATACACCTCGATTAGATCACCTCTCAGCCTCCTGCAGTCCAACGAATAACTATGTACTTGTACTTCTGGTTCTCCCTATTCTACAACACTCACCAGGCCCATACCCTTCACTGTGAAAGTCCTGCCCTGATTTGACTTCCCAACATGGAACACTTTGCTCTTATCTTTTTTAAACCCCATTAGCCATTCCTTGGCCCACTCGCCCACCTGGTCAAAATCCCACTGTAATTCTTGATAATCATCTTCACTATCTACGATACCACCTATTTTAGTGTAATCTACAAACTTACTAATCATGCCTTGTACATTCTCATGCAAATCATTTATACAAATGGCAAACAGCAATGTCCCCAGCACTGACCACTGAGACACACCAGTAGTCACAGGCCTCCAATCCAAAAAACATCTTTACATCACCACTCTCTGCTTCCTGCCATGAGCCAATTGTGTATCTAGTTAGCTGGATCTCCCTGGATCCCAAGTGATCTAACCTTCCAGAACAGCCTACCACGAGGAGGAACCTGATCAAAGACCTTGATGAAGTCCATATGGACTACGTCTAGGGCTCTTCTCTCATCAACCATCTTGGTTACTTCCTCAAAACACTCAATCAAATTCATGTGACATGATCTTCCACACATAAAATCATGCTGAGTAGCGAAATGGATATATATCTTATTTCTCACTATCCTCTCCGGTAACTTTCATACCACAGATGTTAGATGTGCCGGTCCATAGTTCCTAGGTTTTTCTTTGCAGCTCCTCCTAAATAAAGGTATAATGTGTGCCACCCTCCAGTCTTCCAGCACCTTACCCATGTCTAACGATGATTCACATATCTCAGGCAGGGCTCCTGCAATTTCTTCTCTAGCTTCCCACTGTGACCTTGGATACATCTGATCAGGGCCAGGTGAGTTATCTACCATCGTATATTTTAGGATGTCCAGCACCTCCTCAACTGTAATACGGACTCTCAGGGTATTCCATACAAGATTCCAAGTTACCTAGTCTTCATGTCTTTCTCCAATGTAAAAACAGAGGAAAAATATTAATTGAGTTCCAACACATCTTCCTGTACCTCTACACATAGATGACTACTTTGGTTTCTGAGGGGCCGTGTTAACTTCCAGTTACCCTTTTTCCCTTAATATACTGATAATATCTTCTTGGATTCTCCTTAATCTTATCTACTAGAGCCATCAAAAGTCCCCATTTTGTCCTCCTGATTTCCTTCTTAAGTATGCTTCTCCACTCTTCCAGGGATATGCTTGAACACAGCGACCTGACCCATGCCTCCTTTTTCCTGACTCAAGCCTCAATTACTCTCATCACCCAGAGTCCCTTACACCCACATGTCCTGCCCTTCACTCTATCAGGAGGTGCATCACCCAGAGTCCCTTACACCCACATGTCCTGCCCTTCACTCTATCAGGAGGTGCATCACCCAGAGTCCCTTACACCCACATGTCCTGCCCTTCACTCTATCAGGAGGTGCATCACCCAGAGTCCCTTACACCCACATGTCCTGCCCTTCACTCTATCAGGAGGTGCATCACCCAGAGTCCCTTACACCCACATGTCCTGCCCTTCACTCTATCAGGAGGTGCATACCTTGAACTGTCGCACTTTTAAAAACATTCCTCTTTCCGATTGTCCCTTTGCACACAAACCACCTTCTCCAATAACTTTTGCGAGCTCCTATCTAATACCATCAATGTTGGCCTTGCCCCAATTTAGAACTTTAATTGTGGACCAATCCTGGCTTTATCCATAACTACTTTAAAGCTAAGAGAACTATGTTCACTGGTCCCAAAAGGTTTCCCCACTGACATGTCTGTTACTTGCCCTGCTCAGTTCCCTCAGAATGGGTCAAGCATTGCCCTCTCCCTGTTAGATCCTTGTAAGTATTGCCCGTGCAAACTTTCCTGAACAAATTCCACCCCATCTAAGGCCTTTGCATTAGGCATTCCCAGTCTGTATTGGGACCATTAAAAATCACTACTATGCAAACTCTTGCACCTGTCTGCAATTTCCTGTCGTATTTTTTCCTCTAATTCCGGTTAACTATTTGGAGGCCTGCAGTAGAATCCCAACAAGGTGATCATCCCCTTTTTATTTCTCAGCTCCACCCATAAAGCGATACAATTTTTCAGGGTTATCATCTCTGAAGACTGCCTTGATGTATGATGGCACAGTGGCACAGCTGGTACAGCTGCTACCTCATCGCGCCAGACACCTGGATTTGATCCTGGCCTCGGGTGCTGACAGTCTGGAGTTTACACGTTCTCCCTGTGCCACCATGGGTCTCCTCTGGGTGCTCCGGTTTCCTCCCACATCCCAAACATGTGCTGGATTGTAGGTTTATTGGTCTCTGTAAATTACCTCTTGTGTGTAGGGAGTAGATGCAAAAGTGTGATAACATGGAACTAGTGTGAACGGGTGATCGATGGTCAGCCTGGAATGGCTTGTTTCCATGTCATATCTCAAAATTAAACTCCCCCTTTTCTTTTATCTCTACCTCTATCGTGCTTGTAGCACCAGTACCCTGTCCTATTTCTCCCTATGCCCGGGTTCCATAATGTTCCATAACAGCCGCTGTACCCATCCACAGTCTACATTCATCCACCCTGTCAGTCCTTCCACATTGAAATAAATACAGTTTAGTTCAACTGTCTTTCCTCACTGTGCTCCTGCCTATCCTGTCAACTAAACTTGCTGTCACTGGCTTCCGTACCAACTTCAGCCTCCAACTTGCCTCACTACTGCATTGACCCCTGTACCCCTGCCAATGCAGAAGTGGATTTCCCCTGTTGGGGGAGTCCAGAACCAGGGGCCACAGTCTAAGAATAAAGGGGAAGCCATTTAAAACTGAGGTGAGAAGAAACCTTTTTCACCCAGTGAGTTGTGAATTTGTGGAATTCTCCGCCACAGAAGGCAGTGGGGGCCAATTCACTGGATGAATTTAAAAGAGAGTTAGATAGAGCTCGAGGGGCTGGTGGAATCAAGAGATATGAGGAGAAGGCAGGCACAGATTACTGATTGTGGATGATCACCCATGATCACAATGAATGGCGGTGCTGGCTCGAAGGGCCAAATGGCCTCCTCCTGCACCTATATTCTATGTTTCTATCTATTCTAATTTACATATTCAACATAGTATAGCACAAGAATGCCATGTATAAACCAAGCATTTGATCTTTTATTGCGGGTAACCTCAGAACATGTGGCTGTAGAGTGAAATAGTTATCAGGCAACTGAATCATCCAACCACAACCAGAGATCAGTGCTGACTACTATCTACCTCTTTGGTGACCTTCGGACAATCCTTGATTGGACTTTGTTGGCTTTACCTCGCACTAAACGTTATTCCATTATCATGTATCTGTAAATGGATAGATTGTAATCATGTATAGTCTTTCTGCTGACTAGTTAGCATGCAACAAAAGCTTTAATAATAATATAATATATTCCTTTATTTGTCCCACACCAGGGAAATTTACAATGTTACAGCAGCAAAGTGGATAGTAAGAGATCATTCATTATAAATAAAAGTAAAGACAAGGATAAATTGTCATCAGTTTACTGTGTATTCCCCTTAACTGTTACTGTTGACTGGTCTGCTGTGAGCAGTGCTGGTTGTGCAGTCTCACAGCAGCGGGAAGGAAGGACCTCCTATATCTCTCCTTCACGCACTTGGGGTGAAGGAGTCTGTCACTGAAGGACCTACTCAGTGCAGTGACAGTGTCCTGCATGGGGTGGGAGTCGTTGACCAGCAGCGATGTTAACTTTGCCATCATCCTCCTCTCTCCCTGCACTGAGTCGAGGGGGCAACCCAGGACAGAGCTGGCCTTCCTGACCAGCTTGTTGAGTCTCTTCCCTTCCGCCGCTGAGATGCTGCTGCTCCAGCAGACCACTCCATAGAAGATGGCTGATGCAACCACCGTGTTGTAGAAGGTCCTTAGGAGTGCCCCCTGGACTCCAAAGGATCTGAGTTTCTCAGCAGATAAAGTCTGCTCTGGCCCTTTTTGTATAACGCATTGGTGTTTTCAGTCCAGTCTAATTTATTGTTGAGGTAGACACCCAGGGACTAATAAGAGTCCACCCTCCCAATGTCCATTCCCTGGATGTTCACCGGTGTCGGGGGGACATGGCTGCGCCTGCGGAAATCCACCACCATCTCCCTGGTTTTCCCCGCGTTGATCCGGAGGCGGTTCCGCTGGCACCAGTCCACAAACTCCTTGATCAGTTCTCTGTACGCCCTGACATCGTCGCCTGTGATGAGGCCGACGATGGCAGAGTCGGCAGAGAACTTCTGTAGATAGCAGTTTGCAGAGCTGTGTCTGAAGTCCGCAGTGTACATGGTGAACAAGAATGGAGCTACTAGCACTGTTCCCTGCGGAACCCCTGTGCTGCAGACCACCATATCCGAGACATAGTCCTTTGTCCTCACATACTGTGGTCGGTTGGTGAGGTAGTCCAGAATCCAGGATGTGAGGTGGTGATCCACTCCTGTGCGCTCCAGCTTGCCCCCCAGAAGCCCCGGCTGGATGGTATTGAATGCATTGGAGAAATTTAAAAAAACATGATTCTCACATGATTACACTGTACCTCAGTACAAGTGACAATAAATTACACTAAACTAAAATAATTGAAGATAAGTTTATAACCTTGCATTATGTTAACCAAAATGGCAAAACAAAAAGGTTTTTCCCACCAAGCAATGGCATTGGGAGAGGTTCAAATATGATTGCTTTTAGATTCATGGAGCAATGGAAAGATACTGCCTGAAAACAGACCCCTCACCGTACCAAATGCACCATCAGTCCAGCACCCATTTACACTAATTGTCCCCACCTTTAACTTCCCTCTCAACCCAGATTCCACCACTCATCTACACACTCATGTGGACACAGTGGCCAACTAACCTACCAACGCTCCCCCTTCCCAGATCTCCCACTGTCTTCCTGTCTCCACCTATACCATTCCTTTGTCCCGCCCCCCTGACATCAGTCTGAAGAAGGGTCTCGACCCAAAATGTCACCCATTCCTTCTCTCCTGAGATGCTGCCTGACCTGCTGAGAGACTCAAGCATTTTGTGAAATAAATACTTTCGATTTGTACCAGCATCTGCAGTTATTTTCTTACACAACCTACCAACCCACACTTCTTTGAGATGTGGGAGTAAACCAAAGCACTCGAAGGAAACCTACACAGTCGCAGGGAAAGAATGCAAAACTCTGCATAAATAATTCCAGAGCTAAGGTTCGAACCCAGGTCAATGGAGATGTGAGACAGCAACTCGACCAAATGCACCACTCTGCCATACATGCGTCTCTCTACAAAAGCATCAAATTTCAGTTGAGACCCAGGGCATTGGAAGCTCGGAGCAGTGAAAGCAGAGGAGGGGCTACTGGTTACAACAGATGGGAGTATAGAGGCTAGGAGTCAGAGGTGTGGAGGCTCAGAAACTCAGAGGGATCATTGAGTCTTGAGGATAAGTGGTCAAGATGGTGCCTAGAGATTGAAGCAAGGGTCGTGTTTGTGAATTAGTGAAAGGCTTGGATAGAGTGGACGTGGAGAGGATGTTTCCACTAGTGGGAGAGTCTAGGACTAGAGGTCATAGCCTCAAAATTAAAGGAAGATCTTTTAGGAAGGAGACGAAGAGGAATTTCTTTAGTCAGAGGGTGGTGAATCTGTGGATTTCTTTGCCACAGAAGGCTGTGGAGACAGTCAGTGAATATATTTATGGCAGAGATATAGATAGATTCTTGATTAGTACTGGTGTTAGAGGTTATGGGGAGAAGGCAGGAGAATGGAGTTAGGAGGGATAGACAGATCAGCCATGATTGAATCTCTGAGTAGACTTGGTGGGTCGAATGGCCTAATTCTGCTCCTTTTATGATCTTATGAAATTCCTTTGCAGACGTGGCACTGTGGACATCAGACCATTTTATGCTCAGGACATTATTGTCCAACTTCTGCAATGCTTCAAAAGGAAGGTTGCATGAGGAATGGTATTAGCTCTGAAATGGCAATGGTCTTGAGTTTACAAGACTGACCATCGGAAATGTTTGTCAATTTTTCTTGCTAATGACAAACGACCCAAAATTGTTCATTGCTATCCTTCATTCTATTTAAAAACATATTTTCATTGGCATAAATTTGAACAACAGCTGTTGTGCAAATTGATTTCCAGTGAAATTTACTTTCTGGTGATTTCAGATTCTGTTCCTTCTGATACATTTGTTTCGCTTGTGACCACTTTTTAACATAACTAATTGAGACCATTATGGAGAACATCTCTATTCCTAAATTGTAAAGATCAACCCAAATTGTTCCCAGTCAGAATCAGCAAAACTCTGAAATCTGATGGATATCTTTACCTATGAAAATAGATAATTTGCTTCAAATAATTATTACATTGCCGTGAATCGTTTCAGTTTTTATGATAGGTGCAAAATCTACAGCTCCCACCAGCAACTAATTAATTTGATTTTAATGCATGCTAATTGTAACTCATTCTTTGTTAAGAAGTGTTCAGTTAAGCGTGTTATGAAAGTTATGAAAGCAAAGAATAGTTTTAGCCCAGTGAAGTAGACTGAGTGACTGATAACATATCAAAAGCACGCTAGACAGTAATAAAAAAACGATGGCTAAATTTCCTTCACATTTTTGTGTGTTATGGAAGATCCATTATTATTATATCTATAAGAAAACCATGATCCAGAATCAGCAAATTACAATACAATGGCCCATTGCTATAGCAACACATACTCTCCCAACCAAACAAGAATTTAAGCGGAGCACCAGGTTTGAGTTTGTACATCCATTAACTACATGAGTAGGAATGATGGTTAAAAGAAATAGGTAAGAGACCATTTTAACTCAGTGTGCGTGATGGAATAGATCAATTCAGTCACTTGTTTTACACGATGCACAATTTTGCTTCAAGTGATTTCAGTGTGAATTAAGCCATGGCAGGTGTATGTACAGGTATTATTCTTATCAAGGTTTGGAAGTATTTCTGATGAGATGGTATTTACAGAACTGTGAAATTACATTTCCACAAATCTTTAACTGCTGGCATATTTATGATAGGAAGAGGGAAGTTGTAAACAAGATTGCTCATTCAGTGGCAAGGAAAAGTAGTCAGGGAAAAGTGTCATGTATCAAACTGGCACTGATATTTCTTGCAGCTGCCAATGGAACCTTCCTCACATAAGTCAATTGTTCATTCTTCTCACGTTTATATTCCCAGGACTGTAATCCAGGGTCCCAATGAGGAAGTCATTTTCTATGTTATTTTTGTACATCCCTGATAAACTGGCTACTCTTAAATAACCAATACCCGATATCAAATGACTTCAACGCTTTAATAGTGTAGTTGGTTATACTGGTTATACAATTATACTGGTTTACGATTTGAGTTTGTGATATTACTCAGCTGGAGATCTCGGCAAGTGCAGATGCTTTCATGTAGAATTCTCAGTTCACTTTTGAACTGTCCAAGGATACCATCAGAGAAAGATTTCTGAAAGTGTCCTAACAGCTGGAGTCCAGATGCGAGCCTTGAAAATATACATATTGAGCTGATGTTGTTAGTCAAATTTTCTGTGCATGTGTATACAGAAATTAAAACCTAAAGAAAACCATTATTCGTACCAATATTTCCAATTATGTTTTATTTATATAATCATGTTATGGACTGTGAGCATCTTTAGCAAGGCCAGCAATTACTGCCCATCCCTATTTGTTCTTGAAAGGATCTTGCATTCGGCAATCCTTTTGGTAACAGTATTCCTACTATGCTGTTGCACAGGGCTTAGGTGAGATCCCAGGGCGTAGACTCAGCAAAAATGTAATCTATTTCCAAATCAGGACGGTGTACACTTGAAGAGCAGCCTAAACGTGATTGTTTAGTTTATAGATTCAGCAAGAAACAAGCCCTTTGGCCCACTGAGTCCACGCTGACCATCAATCACCCGTTCACACTAGCTCTATGTTATCCCACTTTCTTGTCTCCTCTCTCCACACTCGGGACCATTTGGAAAGGAAATTAACCTACAAACCCATACATCTTTGCAATGCGGGTGGAAACTGGAGCACCCGGAGGATACCCACTCAATCACATGGAGAACGTGCAAACTCCTGACAGACAGCACCCAAGGTCAGGAACGAACCTGGGTTTCTGGTGCTGTGAGGTTGTAGTTCTATCAGCTGTCTGCTAAAGCTTTGCTGCCCAGTGTTTTCAGGAGTTTGGTTTCTTATCCTTTTTAGTGGTAGTGGTTACAGCTTTTGGAAGTGTTGTTGCAATAGCCCAGTCAAGTAACTACAGTCCATTTTATAGATGGAGCAAACTGCAGCTACTGTGTACAGTTGGTGGTGGGCAGGAATTGTTTAAGAAGTTAAGTACCAAGCATAGTCTTTTACCCAGAGTAGGGAAACCAGGGGTCATAGGATTAAGGTGAGAGGGGAAAGATTTAATAGGGGGGAGGGGGGGGTTTAAAAGATTTAATAACTTGAGGGGCAACTTTTTCACTCAGTGGGTGGTGGGTGTATGGAACGATCTGCCAGAGGAGGTAGTTGAGGCAAGTACTAAACAAAGTTTAAAAGGCATTTGGACAGTTACATGAACAGCAAACGTTTAGTGGGATATGGGACAAATGCGGGCAGGTGGGGCAAGTGTAGATTGGTCAGCATGGGAAAGTTGGGCCGTAGGGCCTGTTTCCATGCTGTATGACTCTATAAAATGAGCTACTTTGTCCTGGGTGACTTTTAGTGTGTTGTCAGAGCTACACTCCTCCAGTTAAGTAGAGAGTATTCAGTCACACTCCTGCCTAGTGCCTTGTAAATGGTAAAAAGGCTTTGGAGTATCAGGGAGAATACTCAGCCTTTGATCTGCTGGACCAGTTGAGTTTCGAGTCAATGGTGACCTTCCTGGATGCTGATGGTGGGGGACTTGGCTGCCTCCCTCTTGCTGTAGATTAGCATTGCCTGACATCTTATTTGCCAATTATCAGCCTGTCCTGAATGTTGTCTAGGTCATGCTAAACGATGCGATACGACACGACCAGTGATGGAAATAGGTTTTAGGAACGAGGGGTACTCTAACGTCCGTGAGGCTGAGGTTGGGAAGGAAGGGGGGGGATTTTTGTATGTGCGGTCATACCCATGTAAGAGTACAAGAATGCATAACTTGTTTATTGTGTATTTATAATATAGTTTATTGTGTATTATATGTCATAGCTGCTTTCTGGCATCTCTCTCTCTCTCTCTGTTTACATTACAAAATGTTCCATAATGGTATATAATCTCCATTTTGTTCTGTCACCTCCTCTTTCTGCATGCCGTTTCTTCAGCACACCTTCTGCCAATAAGAAGCCATGTCCTCACATATTCTTCGGGGTTGAATTTTGACAGAGGAGGTCCCACCAACTTAATAAAGAGAAGAGTTGAGAGATGATCAGTTTGAAGTCTTGCACGTTGTGGTGACATGCAGAAATTCATGCCACTGAAGCTTCTTTCACATTCTGCTGTTGATACCGGAATTGTATTTACAGCCGTTACCAGCTGCTGAAAATCTGCAGAAACTATCTTCCCTTAGATTCCTTGAATTCTCTGACACAAAGCCAACCATTGTTCTGCTATTTCTTCTACATCATTATCCCCAAAGGTAAAAAGTGAATCTTCTGACTCATCCTGATTCTTAGGAGACCTATGATATAAGGAATACAATTTATCACAAAATATCTGAAAATGATTCAAACCTGCAACTTCATTTATAGCATCACCTACACTGAGTTCAAGCCTGTGTCTGGCACAGTGCCAAACAGTTGCATTAGGGAAATCATTAAGAAATAGTTTTGCAACCCCTGCATTTCGTCCTAACATTACTGATGCGCCATCAGTTACAAGTGATATCACATTTTCTTTTAGGTACTGTATTGAAAAACCACCTCTTTGTAAGCAACTTAGAAGCCCATCATATATAGATTTTGCATTTGCACCAAGTTTCATATGTTCTAAGTCAAAATAGAATGATATAGGTTGGGAAGATTCACCAACTGCTGCTCTCAAGCAGACGACTAGAACAGTTTTCCCATTAATAGTAGTAGATTCATCAATCATAATAGACATTTTAGATTGTTTTGAAATTATATTTTCCACCACTGTCTTTCGCATCTGGTTCCCTATGTGGTGAGAAACATCTGCACATGACTTACGAGAGTGTAGAACGTACCCTAAGTCGATGCCGTTTCTTTCTTGCAGTTCAGTATCAGAAGACATATCTGTGTAGGGCCTACCTTTGTGTACAATATTATATACAGTTCTAAAAACTCGACCTGTTTTTGCTTCGTCCTTTCTCAGTAACATATACATATATATAATAATCATCACTTTGTAATTGGCCTGAATTTCAGTTAAAACCTAAATCCATAAAATGAGGATTAGGGCTTGGATCTCAGTTATCAAAAAATGTATTGGTTGTTGGGGTCAATATGAGGTGGTGGGGTGGTGGCACCATTGGAAGAATCAATGCCTGATTATGAAACTTCTGAGTGTATCATCAAGAAGGATTCGGAGCTAGGAATAAGACCAAGCCAAGATCTTCTGGAGGGTTGGGCCTGAGAGGGTTTGTTTTCTGCAAGGGCCCAGCATGTCAACAATAAAGCTGCATAACTTTTGGTCAAAGTGTTTTGAAAATGTTTTATTCCTGTAGCAAAAGAAACTGAGATTAGCTTGAATTATCAACCGTGCACATAACTGGTAATGCTCATATTTTTTCATTGTAAGTTTGCAAAGAGTTGAAAATATTTGTCAAACACTCAATAAACATAATATACCTTTATCCTGATTGGTTGATGCATTCCTGTACTTTTGCTTTCATCATTTATTATTGGTTAGCTTCTACACCTTTCCATGTCAAATTTGTCAGTTAATAATGAAATGAGAGCAATGATGTGAGAATAAAGATTGATTAGTTAAACTCAAGATTGCAAGATTATGTGGTCCTGCACCATGTAGAAGGTAAATGACTTGCAACTAGGGACAGTTCAGATTTGTCCAGTTAGTTTTTATTAAATATAGATGAAGAAATCCAGTTAACGTTCATATTTCATGAAAGTCAAATTGCAAGACTCTCACTTTGTTAGAATTTTAACATTTTCTTTATACCTGCTTTTTAAAAGGCTTATTGTATTTAATTATGGTTAAGCATGGAAGAAGCAGCTATCAACCCAACACCTTAGATTAAAATAGATTGTTTTGTTACTATTTAATGCCATTTTCCTGAGCTGAAACTATAATTGAACAGGGTTCATTAAAATCCATTTCAAGATGCAAAAATTTTAAAAGAAAGAAATTAAAGAGCGATGGATTATAATCATCAGAATACATAATGCAAAAGCTTCTGATAATCACTGCATCTGGATTTCTCTCCCCATGCCCTTTTTCCTTGTACTATCCCTTCCCCATGAAAACCTTCTCACAGCTGGTGGAGCAAACCGGATGTTACTTTCCCTCAAAGTCATTCAACTAATTGTGGATCATAGGATATTATCACACTAAATTATATTGTATGTTTGCACACAAAGCAACGGTGGTAATTAATTCCTGGGAATGGGCAGTTAGTTACTATGCACAAAGATTCTTTATTTAGTTTTTCCCCAACTCTTGCCTGCAAGTTCCTTTTTCTCGTTATTAACGGTTAACTAAAAAGGTGAGCTATATACCTTAAGAAAACTAAGGTACTTGGTCCATCTGGTTGAAGATTGTTGTAAATCCTTCAGCTTTACCTGCCATTTTGAGGGCATGATATATAAAAGAGTGAAAATAATGTTTATTAATTGTGAGATCTATGGCAATCTGCTTTGCTGTTTAACAGGATTCTTTTGCACTGTAGATTCATCAGATTGAGGCCTCATTTTTAAGCACAACTGATGGTTTGATTCCTTAAGTTGATATTTAGTGTAGAGTGAGATATAATCTAAATTATGGAGATTATAGATTGTTTTGGAATAATCAAAACAATGCTGTTGTTGATAACAATTTATTCTTGGGTGGAATACTGGGATTGAGGATGAATTGCTTCTTGTCTGGTTCTCTGGCTTCTGAGATGACTGATAAGGTCACTGTGAGATCCGCAGTCTTCTACCAATGGGACAGGAGGTGCTTGATGCGAGAGATGGGCCACCTTTTGGACTCCACTTTATAGCTTTTGGGCTTTTAGATCTCTTATGAATTTATTTCCTGTAGCTTGGTGATAGTGCTACCCAACATCTTGTTGGTTCTATTACTTAAATTGGAAGTTGTAGCGGCTGATGCTTTCATGAAACGAGCACAGGAAATGTTCAGACTATTTCCCTGATCAACATCCCCAACCAGCCCTTTTCAACTGAATCCATGTACTTGCTGATAAACTATCTGATTTCAAAATTCATATTCTCTGCCTGTCATCTGGCTTGAATACTTTCTAGAATGATTCATTAATATAAACCATTAGCACTCAAGAATCATTCAAACAACCGTTTTTGAAACACATACACTTTTGCATTCAGATCCATTCATTTTGATCATTCTTTGCTTATTTGTATTGCATAGGAAGGAACTGCAGATGCTAGTTTAAACTGATGACGGACACAAAAAGCTGGAGTATGTCAGCAGGACAGGCAGCATCCCTGGAGAGAAGGAATGGCTGACGTTTCGGGTCTGAAGGAGGGTCTCGACCCGAAACGTTACCCATTCCTTCTCTCCAGAGATGCTGCCTGTCCCGCTGAGTTACTCCAGCCTTTTGTTGTCTATCTTGCCTATTTGTATTGGTCAGTTGACTTAGTGTTGCAATTGTAAATAGTTAACTGGGGGGTAATAACAAAAGTATAGTTTTTAAAATGGTACAAGGACCAGAGAATAGTTTTAAAGGTAATATAGCTATGATTAATGCATTTTCAAATCAGTTCCTAAAATGTCAGTAGATTACTGATGGAAGAAAAGACCATTCAAAGATCAGCTGTCAAAACTATGTGATTTAATAAAATCATCTAACCTGAAAGTACTCAATTCCTTCGAGACGTACAATATTGTATGGGCTAATCTAATGAACCTTAATTAGGAGCCAGGATAGCTTTTCCAACCTTAAACAATTCAGATTTAAATCTGAAAAGTAAAGATCAGAAGTTCAATAGACAGCTAAGCCAATGACCCATTAAAAATGAAGCTTCTGTGAAATTGGCATTTTTTGTGTTATCTTGGGTTTTCATATTGATTTCAAAGCAAATGTTATATGACTTTTCAATTTGCAAATATGTCATCAAGGTACAAGGCTTCCATTAGTCACACAGAGTCACTTGGAAAGAAAAGTAGTATTGATTTGAGTTTCTGTTAGCTGAGTGAAAGCCTGGTATGTTTCCCTTCATAGATACTTTCTTTAATAACAACAGACTAAAGGAACTCTTGGGGATTTGCAAAAGATTATCATGTTTTTATGACCCACAAAATATTTACCTTGTGTTTCATGGCAACTGAGATTGATATTTTGTGTTGCTGGATCTTTTCTTTGGCGTGACTTAATATAAGCTTGAGTTTTAATGTTTTTAATTTTTATCATGGAGCAATTAATTGTAATCAAATTTTGAGGCATAAGAACAGAGAATGCTGGAAATATTCAGCAAGCCAGGAAGCATTGTGAAATGAAAAAATGGTTACTATATTCTGAAAAGTTCCAGAACTGGATAAAGTCAGAGATGAAAGCAGGGGATATGAGGAAAGCTACAAAGGAAAGTACTGTAATTGGATATATTAAAATAGAACAAAGGCTCAAGGAAGAGGAAAGTATTAAAACAAATATAGAAGCAAAAGATGCATCTCAAGGAGGTGTAAATGAGTAAAGCCAGCAACAGAAGTCTGGAAAAATAAGGGGGAGAATTTAGAATAAGAATATTTTAACAATATTGAGTCCTGAATGGAATTGAGAAAGATGAGATGCTGCAGAGTCATAGAGTCATGCAGTATGGAAACAGGCCTTTCGGCCCAACTTGTTCACACCCATCAACATGTCCCATCTACACTAGTCCCACCTGCCTGCATTTGGCCCACATCCCTCTAAACCTGTCCTATCCATGTAATTGCGGTTCTGGTGTATTTCATGGAAACTGTGAATGATGACGAGCTTATACTAAGAGGAGAAGAGAAGTACAATGCACGGACAGAATTTAGGTCAGTTTTATAGGGAGAACAAATGAGACCTGCATAGTGATCTTTGAATCTGGTGCTGAATATTCTGCAGTGAGGAATTCACCTTCTGACACCACAAGACTGATCTACAAGCCACAGGCAACGAGGGTGATGGAATACTCTCCATTTCCCTGAATAATTGCAGCACCAGTAACTCTCAAGAGCCTCAAAAATATCCAGGAAAAAGTAGAATATTCCATTGGCACCCCTCTAACCACCCTAAGCATTAGTTTCTTGTGTCATCACCAGAGTAACTGCAGTTTATTACTATTTACAAAATGCACTGCAATTGCTCATCTAAGATATTCTGTTAGCAGATACATAAACTCAACCGGTATTGATTCTTCCAATGGTTCCACCACCTCATCTTCACCCAAAGAAGGACAAAAGCAATAGGCAGATGGGAACACCACCCACCACCGACACGTTTCCCTTCAAGTCGCACCATATCCTGTTTGGAAAATATATCCTCCGTTCTTCATCTTTGCTACATCTGAGTTACTTTCATTCTTCAGCCAACAACACTGAGATTACAAGATTGCTGCAGTTCAAGATGGCTTGTGACCATCTTCTCAAGGGCAATTAAAGATGGGCAATAACACTGGCCTTGCCAGCAATGTTCAGATTCCAAAACAAGTAAAATGAAAACCTAATGTTGGGCCCACGATGCTGCAGAAACCACAGCATCATCAGTAAATACAGAAGCTTCCTTAAAAGTAAAAAATGGCATATGTTTAAAATCTGAATAAAAATAGAAAATACAGGGAAGAAGCATCTGTGGGGGAGAGGAACAGAACTCACTTTTTCTGGTCAGTGAAACAGTAACTCTTTCTCTCTCAACAAACTTGCCCTGGTCTGTAATGATTAGAGGCTCAGAGCAATTTGATTAGCTCTTAGCTGTCTTCTGATAAAAACCATTTAATCCAAGGGCAGTTGGTGATGGGAAATAAATACAGTCCATATCTGCTATACCCACACCTTGGAGAGTCGGAAGAAGGGTCTCGACCTGAAACGTCACCCTGTGCCTTTCTTTCCAGAGATGCTGCCTGTCCCGCTGAGTTACTTCAGCATTTTGTGTCTACCATGGAATCATAAAAGATTTACAAAACAAAAGAAGGTAATTCAGCCCATTGTGTTTGTGCAACAAACAAATCCAATCTCTGAAAGATTCCTTCAAATCTGTAGAACTGTCATTACATTTTAACAGCTTCAGTTCCATGAAGAAAGTATGAAAGGTTTCTCTTTACTCCTGATTCTAAGAAAAGAACCAATACCAGTTGATTGTTTTAATTTTGAGGTGGATTGCAGTGCGCTGGTAAAACATCGAAGGTATTCTTTGGGGGGTTCTTTTGAGGGTCTCATAGTACAGTGCAACTCTTTGCCTTTGTGGTCAATGCACTATAATAGTACCTTTATTTTTGACAGTTCTTGCTTATCTTTCATTAACTCAAGACAGAGTGTAAACTCAACTCTCCATGGTCTCCATTCATCAGACAGATTACCTGCTCTTGGAGATTCAGTTATTCATTCCACAATATAGCATCTCACATGAATCCCACAACTCGGTATCCCTCAGCATACATCTCCATGTTATCTTAATTTTCAGGCACTAGGCTTAAATGTTATGGTTTCCTTAAATAGCCAACACTACTTATCAGTATCTCACCTTAAAATAGCAGACAATGGTCAGTGAGTTAAACTGACCATGTGCTTTATTGAGAAAATAATCTTACAGGAAGATAGAGGGTATTTCTTTTTCTGTATGCCATCTGCCATACACAAGCTGACAGTTTCTATAGAGAGAGCGATGGTTTCTAGATATTTCTCCCTAAATTTAGTTGCAATGCTATTGGTGACTTGCTACAATCCTTAAAAATGTATCCAACGTTGCAAATCCTTTATTTCTTACAGAATCTGCAAGTTATTATGCATTTGCAAGAGCTTCCTTATTGTGGATTTGTGAAGTACATATTTTGTTAGGCTTTCTCGTGTTAATTAAAAAATCTTCAGCTGTTTTATCTTGTTTGTCATTAGAGACATATTGCAAACATTTGTCCATATTATTGCTTATTGTACAATTTTGGAAGATGTTGAGTTATGGAATTTGGACAGATGGAATACTGTGTTTCATCATGGCCTTGAATTTTCTTGTTTTCACAATAAAATTACTTTGCATGTTTTTGAAGCAAAATGCCTACATTCTAAGACAGGTGTGACTTTAAAACCTTGTTAACATTAAATTGGAAGTTATCTGAATGCTGCATTTATAAATCGTGTTTGCCCTGGAGGTAACAAAAAAAAGATTGATTTTTCAGACTCGCTGGGAGTTTTGATTTACAGCTTTGGGTTACCTGGATACAGCATGTTTTAGTTTATTGCTTGTGCCAGTAAAGTCTGTGCTTGTCCACTGATTCATTTAATGAAACCAATGGCTTTTCCATGCAGAAAGCAAAGGCCTACTATGAAATAAGAAACTAACCCTGAGGTTGGTTAATCTATAACAGCATGGAATAATTGTAATACTTCCAACAGCTTGTGATGCACCAAGCAATTGTTTCTTTGTGAAGAATTTTGAAGTACTCAGTCTGACTTTATTTTATTTTAATTTTATTTTAACCAATTTTTTGAAAATTACAAAAGAACAGGAATTTGTGATACCTACGATTGAAAAAAACATGACCAGAAATAAAATAAGATCATTTGATTTAAATAACTGAAGAACTTTGCTATTTGACTTTTACACAAATGGAATATTACATAATTAAGCTTTTTGCAAAAGTGCAATGAATAAAATCAAATCTAACCCAGCTGCAATATTTATGAAGGCATTATTCAGTTGCTAAACAATGTTCCCTGAAATCAAATAAAAATTATGGATTGGACTCAATTTTATATGAGAGGCATTCTCCAACACAGTGTAGCTATTTTGGTGCTAAAAACATCCACCTAACTTTATCTTTGAACATGGCCATTAGTAAATCCAAGAAGGAGAGGTGAACAAAGCAGAGAAATCATGGTTAAACTCTGCCCATTTTAATGTATACTTTTCATTGATATGCAATTACTAGCTGTAATGGCAGTTTCTATATCTTCTCAAAGTCCAACTTCGATAGCCATTACTGCTCGGGGATGGAATGGAGCCTATGCACACACCGCACTCCGAGATAACAAAAACGAATCTTCCAAACGCTGTTTTTTGATTAATTGGTCTTTATTAAAGTAGCACAAATCAAAAGAGTAATTCATAACTTTTCGTTCTTATCAACTGTTTCTTCTTCAAGCAATACAGTAAAAATCGCGTAGTCGTTACCGTGTGGACCTTGTGAGTGTGGCAGACGTGAGTGTGACTGGTGCGGGCATGGTAAAAAACTGTATTCTTTCCATCCTCCGAGACTAAACTGACCCACAATCTCTGTCGCTATGCTAGCCTCCTCCCATGTGGACACTCCCCATTACGTATCAAATCACACCCACAAGCATGCAAAAAAGACAGAAACTAGAAATATTAAACATGGCCATAATATAATGACAGTAACTAAATTAAGCGTAAATGGCTCCTACACACCGGCCCCTAATTGTTCTGCGTATATGACGAAGCAATTACCAATAGATATTAAGAGCTATAAAAGCTTAATATTTATCAAAAACAAAAGTAATATACATTATATGTTGGTATTCAAACTTCCTTAGCGATTCTTCAATCTTCTCCTTCACCTTCTAGAAGCAGACATATCTTGGTTATTGGTCTTACCAAGATGTTGTCCTTAGTCTGAAGTCGTACAGTACGCACAAAACCTTTAACGTCTGACATGATCTCCAGTATCCTACCCATCAACCAATAACTTCGTGGTGCAGTAGAATCAACCACCCAAGACGTTATCACCTGGAATAAAATTTCTTCTCATTCTCAACCATCGTTGACGTTCTTGAATTAGAGGTAGGTATTCTTGTGTCCACCGTTTCCAAAAAAGGTCTGCCATATATTGTACCTGTCTCCATCTGCGTCTAACATACAAATCTTCCTTCACAAAGAGCCCAGGTGGTAACATTGGCTTGGTTTTCAATAAAAAGAATATGATTTGGTGTAAGTGCCTCCAGGTCACTCGGATCATCAGAACTCTTGGTAATGGGTCGGTCATTCAAAATTGCTTCAATTTCACAAAACAAAGTTTGCAATCCTTCATCATCCAGAACTTGTTGTTTAAGAACAGAGCGCAGCACATTTCGAACCATGCGAATCAATCGTTCCCGAACACCGCCGTGATGGGATCCCGCTGGGGGATTAAAGTTCCATCGTATCCCTTGCTGAAGCATATCATTCTGGATCTTGTTCTGATTCAAGCCTTTAAGCGCTTCTCTCAACTCTCTTTCCGCTCCAACAAAATTCGTACCATTATCTGATCTTAATGATAAAGCTTGACCTCGTCGACAAATAAATCTTCGTAATGCATGAATACAGGAGCCTGAGTCAAGTGTAGATGCAACTTCAAGATGTACCGCTCTACTTGCCATGTAAGTGAAGATTACACCATACCTTTTCACCAGACATCGTCCTCTTTTGACCTCGATAGGACCGAAATAATCAACTCCTACCTCTGTAAATGGAGGATTATCAGGTTGAATCTTTTCCAGAGGCAAGTCTGCCATTTTCTGTTCTCCAACTCTTCCTCGCTGATGTTTGCACACAACACAATTCTTTATAACCTTTCTTGCAGCGGAGTTACCTTTGACAATCCATTATTTTTTCGAAGTTTGGACAACATGTGATTTCTTCCTCCATGTCCGACCTGTTCATGAATATGTCGTAACAGCAATGTTGAAATGTGAAAGTCCTTTGAGAGAATAATAGGATGCTTAGCTTCTTCAGGCATCGCTAGTTTATTTAGGTGACCACCTACTCTCAGAAGTCCTTTATCCAGTATCGGGTCAAGCCTGTATAAACGATTACTTCTTTTAACACCATGTTCACCAGCTTGTAATGCTGATAGCTCTTCCTTATATTCTTGTCTTTGACAGAAAGAGATAACTGCATTTTCCGCCTTAAAAAGATCATCTGGACATAAACACTGTCCCCGGAATGATGCCTTAAAAACCTGCATCTCTCTGTCAACCTTTTCTTTCAGCTTGCCAGGATCCGATTCAAAGCTACTCATAGCAGCCCGCGTTTCCTTTCTCTTACAAGTCCACTGCAAAAGCATTGTTTTTAATTTAAGAAACCAAGCTACCACAGTCTTCAACTTATTCCATGATGAGAAATGGGTAATTATATAGTTTGTTGAATCCAATGGGTCCTTAATAATGGTGTTCACGAAGATGTCTTGCTTGATCTCCGGCTCATTAGCAGAGATTTCAGTTTCCAGGTTAAACTCTGGCCATTCTCGGTCTGGTTTACAGAGAAACTCTGGCCCATTGATCCATCTCTTACTGCTTAAAGAAGCAGTCTGCTGTTAATCCTCCAGAGGCTTCATCCGCAGGATTTTCCTTGGTATTAACATACTTCCACTGTGATACATTAGTAGCATCCCTTACAAAAGAGATCCTGTTTGCGACAAATGTTAGGAAACGTTTATTTTCATTGTTGATGTACCTAAGCACTGTCATGCTATCAGTCCAGAAGGTAGATTCCTCCAGCTTAAGCTGCAGTTCATTTTGCAGCAATATGTCAATTCTGACAGCTAAGACTGCGGCTGCAAGCTCCATTCTGGGAATCGTCATTTGCTTCAATGGAGCCACTCTGGCCTTTCCCATTAAGAATGCAGCATGTACCTCATTGTTAACATTTTCCAGTCTCAGATATGAAACAGTACCGTAACCACTTTCACTTGCGTCAGAAAAGTGATGCAGCTGTGCAAATCTGATTCGACCAAAGTTTGTAGGCTTCATACACCGGTCCACTCTGAACTCCGAGATCTTGTCGAGATCTTCTAACCACCCTGTCCATCGCCGAGAGAAGATTTGCGTTATACTCTCATCCCATCCAAGTTTCTTCTTACAGAGATCCTGCAAAATTAACTTGGCTGGTAGTGTAAATGGTGCAAGAAATCCCAAAGGGTCGTAAACAGAACCAATCACAGACAGGATGCCCCGTCTTGTACATGGTCGCTCCTGAATCGAAATTCTGAACTTGAACACATCTGTTTCAACGCACCAGTGCAATCCAAGTGCTCTCTCCATGGGCAGATTGTCTTTGTCCAAATCCAACTCCCAGGTCTCCTTGGCTCAGTTATCTAGTGGAATGGTTTCCAATACAGCACGGCTGTTGCTAATCCATTTCGATAGCATGAATCCACCCTTGAGGCAGAGGGAAGTCAAATGTTTTACCATTTGAATTGCTTCCTGTTCCGTAGACATGGATTTTGAACAATCGTCCACATAGAAATTGCTCTTTACTGTGTTTGTCACTTCTTCAGAAAAATTAGCTTTATTGTCCTCAGCGGTTTTCGTCAATGTGAAGTTTGCACAACTTGGTGATGACACTGGTCCAAAGAGATGTACCTTCATCCAGTATTCAACGAGATCTTGTTGTGCATCACCATCTGGCCACCATAGGAATCGCAAGGAGTCGACATGTTTTTCCGATACCTTGACCTGATGAAACATTGCATTGATATCCGCCATCAAAGCTACCGGCTCTTGTCTGAATCTGATGAGAACTCCGATGAGTGAGTTTGTTAAGTCTGGACCCTGCAGCAGTTGACACTTAAGTGATTTACCCTTCAAGACCGCAGCACAGTCGAAGACCACTCTTAATGTTCCTTTCTTTGAATGATACATCCCATGGTGTGGGATATACCAAAGCTTTCCATCACTTCGATTCAGCTGGTTTTCTGGCACCCTTTCGGCATAACCATTATCAATCATCTCTGTGAGGAAAGATGTATATTCATCATGAAATTTCGTATTCTTGCCAAACTTGCGTTTCAAATTCTGAATGCGATGTTCTGCAATGCAACGGTTATTCAGCAGACTAACCCTTTCTTGTTTAAAAGGTAAGTCTAGGCAATAGTGTCCTTCTATCATCTTTACTGAGTGATTCATAATTTCCAAGAATTTTACTTCTTCTCTGGACATTTCTTCTGATTCCTTGCTGGTTCTTTCATTGAAGTCGTGATTATATTGCTTGGTCAACAACTCCTCTAGATTTACAATAGATATTCGATTGACGGCAGCAGCAGTATAGTTATTCCTTTTCCTGCCTTTGATCCTTCTCAAGGAGCCATAGATAACCCATCCGAGTATGGTTCTCACAGCAAATGGTCCATCTCCTTGACTGGTAACAACCTTTCTAGGTTCTAATGCCTTCAAAGCATTCGTTCCGATAAGTAGGTCGATATCAGAATTTATTTTAGGTATCCTGACATCCTTCAAGTAAGGCCATTTTTCCAAGTCTTCTTGCTTAGGTATATTTGGATGAGAGACGGGCATAGTCTCTTGTGTAAACACATCAGATATTTGTATAAAATTGTCTTCCTCCAGACTAGATATTTCCATACTTATGATATGATAACTATCGTAGCATTTCTGACCATTCATGGTGTTCAAGAGAAGCTTAACCTTTTCTCCTGTAATGTCCAGCCTTCTCATCAAGCTTTCTGTGCATAAGGTAGCTGAACTTCCACTGTCCAAAAATGCGTATGTTTGCAACACTGTATTCCCCTCGCTACTCCTTACCTGTACTGGTAAGATGGAGAAAATACAGGTTTCTAGCCCGGCCCCAATATGTGCATTTAACTGAGGTGAGGCAACAACATCACTCGTAGCTGGCTTCTCCTTTTGTTCCATTTGCTCCGGCTTCTCGTTCGTATTCCTCTGTTCAATGTGAAGCAATTCAGGATGATCTTGTTTGCATATATTACAAGTTATCCAATTCCTGCAGTCTTTAACCATGTGTCCTTTCTTCAGACATCCATAACAGATTCCTTTCTCCTTCAAGAAGTCAATCTTATCTTTATATTCCTTTTTCTTGAATTTTCGACACCATCTCATAGTGTGACCAACTTCATTACATGAATAACAAAACCCTTGTGATTTAACGGTAGATACATCCTTTTTCATTCCGTCCTTCGTTTCTACGGGTATTACGGCAGCAGCAAAACTGCTTTCCCTTGGCCCTGATCGTCCCTTGGTTTTAGTAAAGGTAGAGCCTTTGACAGTTGCTGATTTAGGATCTTGAATATTCCCATAGCATAGGTCTGACATTAACCGTACTTCTCTTTCCATGAAATTCACCAGGTCAGGAAGCATGTCCTCTCTATCGTCAACCTCCTGTATCAGGCCTGCTTTATCTCTCCACTTTTCTCTAAGCCTGTAGGGCAGTTTTAGAACGATAGCCTTCATATTACTAACAACATTCATTTCTTCCATGTGGATGCTATTTCTCATTGAATTACAACAACCCCTAAGAAATATCGCAAACTCATGCAAAGCCTTCACATCTTCCGCCTTGACAACTGACCAAGCAAAGGACTTTTTCATGTATGCGTTAGCAATCTTCTGTTTGTTACCAAAATGCTCTTCCAGCAATTCTCTTGCCATTTGATAGCCCTCATCCGCAGGCAAATGTCGACAACTCTTAACAAGTTGCTTCGAATATCCGCTTGTGTATTGCTCCGGAAATCGTAAGCAATCTCTGTGACTTGTAGCTTTCATTTCCACTCCTTCTTCAAACGCTACTATGAAAGTTTCATATTGTAAAGGATCACCATCATATTTAGGAATTTCCTTTGGGGGTATGGTGACAGAAAGATTTTGGTGAACCATGAGCTCGCTGAGTCTCGTTTGATTCCTTACCAATTCATAGAATTCATTTTGAAATCCCTGGCCTAGTGCAGATCGATCCGGATAAATGTTGTCACGAGCCCCATAATCAGTTGTTTGTCTCTGGCTGGGTGCAGGTAGCTGATGAACAGGCCTCTGAGAAGAGTACTGGGTTGGCTCATTTCGAGCCATAACAGACATTCCAAAGGTAGGTTGCTTCGGTCTAGTTTTGTCGGCCATCCACTTACTCAGTGGCAGTTTGGCGTCACGAGACCAGACTGGCTCTGGCTGTGGGTTGACTTTAGCTGCTGTTTCCAGCTTAGTAGCTCTTCTTGGATTAAGGAACTCTTCTTCTGAGATACTCTTGAGCCGCATTTTGATCTTTGACCTTCCAGTACGTCCCTCCTTGCCCCAGCAGCTGCCAGCTTCATGACTATTTCCAACCGTTCCTTCTCTCTCTTCAGCTGTTCTTCTTGTCTTTTCAGCTGTTCTGCTTGTCTCTCAGCCTCTCTCTTCAGCTGTCTTCTTGTTCCTCAATCTCATAATTTTTCTCTAAGGCGGCAGCTTCTAGCGAGAGAGCAGCCATCTCAGCTTCAGCTTCCATTTGAGCAGAGACCCTCGTAGTTGAACTGGCTACAGAACCAGATTTACGTCTATATCTTCGCGTTGAAACGTTTGAGACACTATCCTGAGGTGTAATTCTTCTTCCACTTCAACACCTTGTTGCATCGCACCTTCTACTGTAGAGTGCAATGTTTGAGCTATGGTTTCAGACAACCACTTCTCCGCGTCAGCCATGAAACCATCAAAATAATTCACCCTCTCTTGGAACCACTGAGTGCCATTCGAGTTGCTCCTTTGGTAGTTGTAAACACAGTATTGAGTGTTGTTTTTCTCCAACCTCATGGCAAACGTTAAGTAGTTGATCCAGATTAGATTGTACAATGTTCGCATTCACAGCTGATTCCATTAGTTCCTTCTGATATTCAATTAATTTGATGACCTGCTTCCACAACTTGTCTCTCTCCTTCTGTTATCTTTCCAGATAGGCTGCCTGCCCTTTTTCCGAAAGCTTAATGTCTCTTTTCTCATATCTTCTTGATTTTTGCTCCGCATCTCCCTCCTGTGGCGGTTCTTCGTACTTACCTGATGGAAGATTCATGATGAATTGGTGCTTATCGCTATGTTCCAGAAACACCAGAAGAATTCAAAACAGAATGAGTATTTTTTCAAAACACATCATTAATTCCAAGGCTGAAAGTCTTCGGCCAGTACCTATGGTAAACAATCGCTAGCTGAGCACCTTATCTTGTAGGTTCACAACATCGTTAATTTTCAAGGTCGTGCTCTGCGAGTTTGGTTTTCTTATCTTCTCGTAGCATAAACAAGCTTCTTGTATCAAATAGTACTTCTGCAGAATTTTCTCACAGGCTTTTAAGTTTTTTAAACTTCTTAACTTAAAATTATGACTAAACAGTCGTCTACTCACGGTACCCGGCAATGAAGTCTTCAATCTTCTGATCATCCAGGTGTAGACCGTGTCAATTTGCCTTCGACCGGCCGGTTCTTTGTTCCATATTTCAGCTCTAATCCCAGGCAGAGATCCAGCTTCTTCTTCAGATCCACTGTTGAATTGGATTTTACTTGTAGAACAAGTCTTTCTTAGATTCTTCTGTCAGAATAGCTTTTTTTGCTCAAACTCCACTCGGAGAAACGTGTTTTGCTCTTATCTCCATTCAGAGAAAAGTTTTTTACTCTAGTGCAATGGCAGTTTCTATACCATCTCAAAGTCCAACTTCGATAGCCATTACTGCTCGGGGATGGAATGGAGGTATAGATTACACACACACCGCACTCTGAGATAATAAAAACAAATCTTCCAAACGTTGTTTCTTGATTAATTGGTCTTTATTAAAGTAGCACAAATCAAAAGAGTAATTCATAACTTTTCGTTCTTATCAACTGTTTCTTCTTCAAACAATACAGTAAAAATCGTGTAATCGTTACCGTGTGGTCCTTGTGAGTGTAGCTGGCTCGAGTGTGGCAATCGTGAGTGTGGCAGACGTGAGTGTGACTGGCGCGAGTGTGGTAAAAAGCTATTCTCTCCATCCTCCGAGACTAAACTGACCCACAATCTCTGTCGCTATGCTAGGCTCCTCCCATGTGGACACTCCCCATTACGTATCAAATCACACCCACAAGCATGAAAAAAGACAGAAACTAGAAATATTAAACATAGCCATAATACAATGACAGTAACTAAATTAAGCGTAAATGGCTCCTACACTAGCATTGGACTTGAATTAGAAAGATTAAAATAGCTCCATACTTGAAGCTGTTTGCAACACCACCTCAATGTGCCATTAAATGTCAACTATTTAGCATTTGCAGCCCAAATGCTACAGTTTGATGTGCAATTAGCCATATCAATGGAACAGCCATGTCACCAGAGAGAGATATTTTCAAATGAGGTCCAAAAATGCATAGTGCTTTACATGCTGAGGAATTTTTACCAAAGGCATAAATATTTTTCTAGTGGTACATTCCCAGGTTGGTTGTCATCCTGAACGATGGCCTTGACTTTAAGTGACTCTGAAGCAGATTGTAGAGCCTGGGAATTGATTGTCCAGTACAAGATAAGGTTTTTTTTACATTGAGGAGGGTCTAATATGGGGGACGTTGAGGAGCAGGGGATGTTCTTGCTTCTGCTGGACCACAACCACCGCTGTATTGGCACTCATGTTCTCCCAAAGCTGTCTCTTTTGAGATGCTCAACTTCCTGAAGCCTGGGAGACATGGGGCCATCTTTAAACCTGTAAAGGATGTTAATTACAAGGGTGATAGCTGTAATTCAAATATTTAAATCTCTGCTCTGGCTCCAGGATTATTCACTTCCTTAAAACCTAAGGTAGAGCAGACCGTGGTTGAATGCATTCATTGATGCTACAGGAGGACTATAGAGACTTTGGAGTGGATGCAGAATTATTTTCTAGTACATCTTTCGAATTACTTTTGTAATTCCCGTCAACCTTTTCCAAAGGATTATATGTGCACTTGTGGTACTTATATTATTAATCAAGCATAGCTTTAGCCTCGGAGATAGTACACCTTCCTGTGGCAATACAACAACTATAATATAACAAGAAAACACAAAGAGGTTTCAGCGTAAATATTCACAGTGCATCCAAAGAAAGTTTTTTTTATTCTGAGTGCACATACATAAAATGCTATGAGCTATCTAAAAATGGTTCCACTGTCAACTTCAAAAGCAAAATTCTGAAATAGAAATACAGAAACCTGAAAATACTCAGCAGGGCAGGAAACATTTGTGGAGAAAGAAACTGAATTAATATTTCAAGCTGAAGACCTTTCGCCAGAGCTTAGAACAGTCAGAAAAGAAACACGTGTTAAGTTGCAGAGATAATGAGGGGTGCAGGAAATAAAAGGGAAACAGCTCATCTTCAAACTATCCATATTCTTGCCTTCCAGACTCAAGGTTTAATTCAGCAATTTCTGATAATCCCCCATTCTGACTTTATATCTTACATTCACAGCGTTCAGATTTTTTTCTTTCACTGGCAAATCCAGATTTCACGAGTCTCCCCATACTTACACCTCCTTCACATATTTCTTGTTATATATCGGCTTTACCATCACTGAGAGTGTCATTCAACCTCTCCTAGTTTCCATCCTATCCTTGTCCTCTCCACCCTGCTCACTTCCAGGTAAGTTAATTTTAAACTTGCTTCTAATTTTTCTCAGTTTAGGCTTTAACTTGAAACATTGGGTGTTAGATCCGCTGAATATTTCCATCATTCCTGATTTTATTCTATTGCAAACTTGGTGGGCATCTGAAGTAAAAACAGAAAAGGCTGCAAATACTCAGTAGGTAAAGCAGCATCTGAGGGCAGAGAAAAAAAATCAAGTTAATGTTTCAAGTGTAATGAAAAATCCTGTTTGACCTGTTAAGAACTTGCAGCATTTCCGTTTTTACCTTGTATGATTATTTCCTTCTAAACCAATGTTTTGTTTTGAATTCCAGGCTGATGATTGGGAAGAAAATGGAGTAAAACTCCAAACAGACTTTGCTTCCTACAAAGCTACACATAGTCATGCTGATGCAGAGTACGATTTCCAGGTTACTCATCTTGAACAACTGAAGAAGGTAAGGCATTCCATTCCTTTATCTTCATTCGTTGCAGAATAACTTGTTTTGCATTGCTTTTGATCTCAAAGTAAGAGATGCATGAGAACTATAGAGCATGATGTGAAACCTGTTATCATCTTGAATTAATATCGCATTAAGGGAGGAATCGTTTCTGCAATTGCTAAAATACACAAAATATATTGCAAATTCTGTGGAATAATGTGCAAGAAAACTCGGTGCATTAGATTGAAATTACATAAAGTTACATTGAATTTACAATACCAAAATAATTAATTTGGCTCAAAAGATCTACACTATTTCTGCTCCACATGATCCTCTTCCCATTATGTCCCAATTACTTTTTACTCCTTTCACCACTCAATATGTCGACAAGTTCCACATTAACATCTATACGATAAAGGCTTTCTAAATGTTTGCTTTAATTTGATTGCAGCCATCTTATATCTGTTTCCCAGTTCCACTGCCTAGATTGCATTTGCTCCAATGATGAAACTTCCCACTTTCCTTTGAGATGTTTTCCATTTTGCTGCCCTGTAGCTTCTCCTCCACTGTAGTAACAGCGCCTTTCAAGAGTCAAATGTTTAATTGTCGGCAGTACAAAGGCCCATAAACATCAATGCACATGGATAATATATAATACACAAAAAATAAATTACTTAATGCTAGTGCCTACCACAATACCAGTCCGAAGACAGTCCACACTTCGTAGGTTAATGTTGTGTATAGTTCAAGAACCCAGTGGTTTGTTGGGAAGAAGCTGTTCTTGAACGTGGTGATCACAGTTTTCAGACTCTTATACATTCTTCCCAATGGTAAGAGGTAAATGAGTGTGGCCAGGGTGGCGTGGGTCTGAGATGATGCTGGCTGTCTTTTTAAGGCAGCGTCTCCTGTAGATCCCTTTGATGGTGGGGAGATCCGTACTGTGAGGAATTGGGTGGTGTCCACCACTTTTTGTAATCTCCTTCATTCCTGGGCATTCTAGTTTCTGAACCACTGTCCATGCAACCAGCCAACATGTCCTCTACCATATGCCTATAAAATTTAAAGAGAGTATTCAATAAGATTTTCATTAAGATTGAAATAAGAGGACATTCAATAGGATTTTCGATCTGCCTCCTATTCTTTGATTCATCATTACTTGATATTCATCGAACAACAGTGGTGCCATCGGCAAATTTAACTCTGGTGTTGGAAGTGCATCTGCCTATACAGTAATTGGAATAGAGTGAGTAGAGCAGGGGGCTGAGCACATAGCCCGAAGGTGTTCCTGTGTTGATGGTTAATGAGGAGAAGTGTCATTGCCAATTCATACTGATTGCAGTCTGCCATTGAGGAAGTTAAGGATCCAGTTAAATAGAGATGACCAGGGACCCAGTTTCCTGAGTTTGATGACAAGTTGGAGGGGATAATGGTGTTGAACGCAGAGCTGTAGTCGATATACAGCAGAACACTATCATGGAGACTGCTTTGGCAAGCTTTTCTTTTTGTAATTAAACTCATCTGTGGAGTTACATTAAGCTTTAGATTTTAGGAATATTGGCATCAGAAAATATATCAGTACTTTTAAATAAGGCTGTCTCTGTCACCCTTATAAGAAAATTTACATTTTGCATGGATTTCAAAGGTTAAATCTATATCCAAAGCTTTAGGAACATGGATTCATTGTTTTCAGCTGGGAAATACATGAAGAAGTATTTGTGACGTTGCCTTCAAATAATTTTGATGTATTTGACTTGATGTATTTGTTTTTCCACTAACCCTTGGGACTACTAGTATATTTTGATTGCTTTATCAGCTATCGATAGACAGTAGAGTAAACCAAAATTTATTTTTGCAGTTTTTATGATGATATTCTTTTTATTTTTGTTTAACTAATATCAAAAGTCCATCGGGGATTTTCTAAAACAATTTCCTGCCATGTTTTCAGTCCAAAAATGATAATGCTGTCTTAAACATAAACCAAAGTAATGAGCCAGTGCTAAAATCTCGAAAGTATAAGTTGAGCAAGATTGGCCAAAATTAAATGCCAATTGGGCTCTTTGTATTCCAGTTCCTTTTTCTTAACCAACATGGAATTCAAGACATTTATTTTGGGAGGGGAATAAAGGCAGATGAAGCAAAATTCAAATGAAAGAGAGCAGGCTAGTTGACACAAGGCACCCCCCTCCCTGACACCATAACATCGAGAATGAATAACTTATGTAAAGCAAACACATATATATTGTCCACATTAACGTTTCTAGTACTAATCGCAGGCAGATGCATTAATTTCCCATTCTACTAATTGGATTGTTCCCATTCCAATATTTCAATTATTATTTATTATCCTTTTAAACAAACAAAATAATAATACTGGTGATGTGCAAAATTATTGATTGTCACATAAAGCAGTTTATTCAGACAGGAAAGGATAAGATCTTTTATAAATATTTTTGATTGATGATTGCAGAGCATTTGGTTGTTCTTTTGCAATTTGTGTATTATTCATTTTTATTTGACAGGATTTAAGGTGCTTAAAAGTGAAGTATTAGCCTATTCAATAAAAAGTATTAATATGATATAATGTTGACCAGCAGAACTGGCAAATTTGTACCATTACATCCAAAGAAGTGATTCCATTCCTTGTAAAAAGATTTACAGCATTTTGCTGCAGATTTTAAGTCTTGCAAGTAAAATTGATAACTTTAAGGAACATGGAATAATTGTTTTCAGCTAAAACACATGCGGAGTGGCACATGGTATTGTCTCCAAATAGTTTTGTAGATTGTCTTGTTATTTAGTTACCATCTACTTGTTCACCAGTGAGCCTGCTAATGTGGTTTTGATATTAATCAACTTTCAGCGGTCTGAAGTACTGTGGAAGAATATTTGTTTCAGATGCTTTTGTGGTATTGATCTTAAATACTTTCATTCAGAGAATCCATATCCAATATCAGAAGCCCAACTTTTCTAAAACAATTTCTGTCATGCCTGTATTTCTATTTAAAATGTTACCTGTTTAATATCATCTTTGATTGTTCCTAAGATGTGGTGCTTTTCACACATTTTTCTCATTTTACGCTTCCACCTCTTAATTCTTTCTGCCTGCACCCTCTCCAATCTTCCATACATAGTTATAGTAACTACAGCCCAATGAGAAAATACAAACAACTACGAGGGGCTATTTAAGCACTGATTAGTCATGTTTCTCTTGGCTATTAACCTGTCATTGGTGCACTTTACAGATTACAGAGTGACAAACCCATGCAGCAAGGTTCACTCGCACATGTAGGCTCATGAGCACAGTCATCATGGATTACAGGATTTAGTGCAAGTCAGAACAAGTTAGAACAAGGGTGACAGCTTCACAGCTCCAGCGACCAAGTTTAATCATGACCGGCATTGTTGGTGTAGAGTTTGCTCATTCTTCCAAAGACCATGTGGATTTCTTCCGGGTTCAATTTCCTCCTACATCCCAAAGATGTGCGGTTTGGTAGTTTACTCAGTGACTGAAAACTGTATGTAGTTAGATGGCAGAATCTGGGGAGGGAGAGGAGAAATTGATAGGAATGTGGGAAATAAAATAGGATTTGTGTAGGTGAGTGTCAGATCCTCCATTGGCTTGTTTCAAAATTACATTTAACGCATTTTGGAGCTAATATATTTAAGGTTTTGTAATTCTAAGAGATATCTACTAATGCCAAAAATGGTGAGAAGTGCATTGGGGTTGCAGCCAAGATGAGAATGACAAATTAATTCTTTATATCATTGTTTATTAAGAGAGATAATATCAATATTGTTCAGTACTGCCTTCAACCACTGAAGGTCACCTCACCTTCTGTCTCCTTTCTCTGTTCATTTATTTATTTACTTATTTATCTATTTATTCATTTCCCTATGTTCTCAAAATCTCTGTAAAGCGTCTTTGAGTATATGAAAAGCGCTATATAAATAAAATGCATTATTATTATTATTATTAATATAAGTGGGGATAGTAGAGATATCAGATGTGGTGAAAATTGGTAGGTAGAATGTACGGGAGAAATATTGTTGGTGTGGATGTATTGTCAACAGCAAATGTCTAACATTACAAGTTGCTGAAGGAATTTGGGGTTGATGTAGATTTAAGGGCTAGCCATAATCCATCTTCTAGTTTCCCCGAGAGCTAAAGGAAATGTTGGGGCTTTGGAAAGTGGAAAATGCAACACTGTTGTTCTAGAAAGGAAATGGGAACATACCTTAACAATGTAGACGAATATTGGTGTGGGTAACCTTTTGAGAACAGTAATCAGCAAAATCATTAACATTAACTCACATTGGGAGAAGTTTGAGTTAATGAAGGGGGGGAGTCAGCATGGATTTGCGAAAAAGCTAATTGTGTCTGAATAACTCAACCAAACTTTTGATTAAAGTAATAGAGAGGATTGCTGAAGGGAATGCAGTAAATGCTTCGATATAGATGTTAACAAAGGAATTGATAAAGTAAATATAAAAGGCCAATAAACAAAATTAAGGCTCATGGAATAGGAGGATCAGTGACAGCTTTGAAAAAAAACAAGCCAAGGATAAAAACAATAAGTTAAACAATATATTAAACCAATAATGGTTGTATTCAGACTGGAGCATGGCAAACAGGGATGTTCCCAAAGTGTTATAATGAGATCACTGTGTTTTTGTTATGTGTAAATGATTTGAACTTGGGATTACTGAGTAAAGTTTCAAACTCTGCTGAGGATATTCATTTGGAGGGTGGCACCTTGGTGTAGTGGGAGAGCTACTGCTTTACAGCGCCAGAGACCCAGGTTCGATCCTGACCACGGGATTGTCTGTACGGAGATTGTACTTGACCTGCTTGGGTTTTCTCCGAAATGTTCGGTTTCCTCTCTCACAGCAAAGACGTACAGATTTGTAGGTTAATTGACTTGGTGTAAATGTAAATTGTCCCTCGTGTGTATAGGATAGTGTTGATGTGCGGGGATTGCTGGTCGGTGCGGACTCAGTGGGCTGAAGGGCCTGTTTCCGGGCTGTATCTCTAAACTAAACTATAGTAATGATGATGCCAATTAACAGTTGCAAAACATAAATAGGGTAAGTGGAATGATAGATAAAAAAATCAATGTGAAGGAGCATAAGGCGATGGGTTGGGGTAAGACAATGTAGACTAAATGACAGTTTTAAAAGGTACTAGACCAAATGGACCCGTTGGGCCCAAACCTTTCCTGCACTGGTGCAGCACCCTCTCCTCCCCCACTCCCCCTCCCCTCCACTCCCCCTCCCCTCCACTCCCCCTCCCCTCCACTCCCCCTCCCCTCCACTCCCCCTCCCCTCCACTCCCCCTCCCCTCCACTCCCCCTCCCCTCTCCCCCCTCTCCCCCCCCCACCCACTCCCCCCCTCCTTCCTCCCCCTCCCCTCTCCCCCCTCCCCCTCCTCCCCTACCCTCCCCTTCCCTCCCTCCACCCTCCCACCCCCTCTCCCCCCTCCCTCCCCCTCTCCCCCCCCCTCCCCCTCCCCCCCTCCCCCTCCCCTCCCCCCAACCCCCTTCCTTCCCCCCTTCCCCTCCCCCCCACTCCATCCCCCTCAACCCCCTCTTATCCCTCCTGCCTCCACCCCCACCCTCCTTCCCCCTCCCTCCCTAGGAGATAGATTTAAAATTTAAAATGTGAATAACTTTAAAAATATAACACCAATTTCAATGAAACTTCTTCCATTAGCACCAAAGGAACGACAGTGAGTAAGGTGGGCCTAAAATTGTTGCGTTATCGTGTACCGTTTGGCTGTAGTTCAGGAACAAACAAACAAGAGTTTTAGTATATAGATACAGGAAATGGAAGGTTCTGGGTGCATAAATCTTTAGAGGGCATATTGCGAAGGTAGTTGGTGACATATATTCGACTTTATAAACTAATGTGTCTGAATGCAATAGAAGCGAGGTTATAATTAACATTTATTAAACTTTGATTAAGACACAACTGTGGTATTATATCCAGATGTGGACATGGCACTGCAGGAGCAATGCGGAGGTCCTTGGGAGAGTGCAGAAGGATCCACTAGGTATGAGGGATTTTAGCCACATAGTAAAATTAGAGAAGTTGAGCTTATCTTTCTTCGAGTGGAGGAAATGAAAAGGAGATTTGATAGAGAAATAGCAATTTTCAGCAGGTGTTGTAAAGATAGGCAAAGAAAAGGTGTTCCCTTTAGCTAATGGTGCAAGCACAAAGGACACAATTAAAGGCTTTGGGAAAGAGGCACGGGAGAAAGCAAGGAAGAATGGGTTTTTTTGCACATTAATTGGTAATGACTTGTAGCTCACTGCTCGGAGAATGGTGGAAGCTGTTTTCATCATTAATTGAAGTCATTTCATGTGCTGCTTAATAAATACTCTCAGGTATCTCATATTCCCAATGTAATGAATAACAAAATAACAAAATATTACAAAACAATTTATGCCACCAGATTCTCAGGAAGATTACTGAGATACTCAATTAAAATGCCTTCATGTTCATATCGCACACAGATAGAATATTATCAATTAAAATAAATAATCTTGCATAGATCATTAACTGTACGCCATCTGGTGAAATAAATATTTTTGCTCTACCTTGTTGAACATGTAAAATATCTACAGGATCATGATAAATGCTTTATTATTTCAATGGGAACTGCTCATTGTCATTGGGTTCCCTCAAAATACTGGATACCAGCAATGCCTAGCTGCACTTCTCCAGGTTTTGAACTCAAGTCATGTAAAGACAATAAATATGACTGATGTTCATTGAATTATGTGGCATAATGACATATTTGTTATAGAAACCACTTTGAAAACCTGTAATTTTTGTTTAGTATGCTACAAGCAGGCAGTGAGGGAGAAAAGAACAAGGATCATAAGCTGAACCAGCTTATCTATCATATAGTCGTGACAATTCTGTGTATGGAGAGAGTAACTTTACTGTATGAAGGAGAACATACATTATTGCTAATCAAATCATTCTTGGATTCCAGAATGTTGCACAAGCTAATAGCTGGAACTCTGAACATTTTCACGTCGAGATTATCTTGCTTTACGATCTGAAAATATTTTCCAAGAAACCAAATCAGTATTTATCAGAAATAAAAGAAATGGTTGATAATTATATCAATTCATCTGCTTTTCTTAAGCCAGGTCATTTCTTTCCTGGAATGTTCCAATACTTGATTTCAATTCTTAACAATGTCCATTCAGAAATAAAAGGGAGGATATGATCCCTATTGTGTTTGATTTCTGTGGACAGAAATAGAAATCGGAGCCCACTGCCAGACCTAACTCATTATCAGTATATAAACGAGATGTGTGCAAGATTCAAGATTCAAGATATCTTTATTTGTCATCCAAAAAACAATTTTTTTGGACGAAATTTAGTCACCCACAGTCCAACAATAAAAGCAATAAAATAAGCAAATTACACAACCCCAACCAACACACAAAAAAAAGAAACATCCATCACAGTGAGTCTCCTCCAGTCCCCTCCTCACTGTGATGGAAGGCCAGCATGTGTGCACTACAATGGGATTAACACTAACTCCATTATTTTTGAGACAATGTCACAGGAGAAGTAAACAAATTACTTTAGTAAAGTGAGACGGGTGAAATGTGCAATTTTAAAATCTTTATTTCTAGTTCATCCAATTGCTTTGGTTTTGTTCAACTGTTGGAGTTGAGTAAAGATGCTGAATTATTACCAATCAAGTCATCCTTTAAAAAAAAATTGTACTTCCAGGATTTTGCACAAGCCAATACTCAGAACACTGAACGTTTTCAGGAAATCAAAAAATATCAAGAAACGGTGCATCAAATGAACCTGCAGCTAAATGCTGTAACAGAACAAAAGAATAATGGTAATATCCTCCGTGTCAATTGGTTTTCTCTCTGTATAAAGAGAACTTAGAAAAGGCAATGAGATGCAATGAAACTGGAAAAGCACTGCAGCATGTCTGCTTCCTGCAGGCAGGGCTGCGGGATGCCATGGTGATTTTAAACAGGGAACTTCATTTAAACATATCTGGCTCACTTCTTGCCTGGAATACAGTGAAGAGAGTGCACAGCTAGCAACAAGTGAAAATCAGTATGGCCCTTGGCTGACAATTGGTTGCCTGTTAAGTGACCAGGAACTGTTTTGGGAGCAAGGGGGCTTTTAGAGTTTGGTAGGCGGGCTGTTACCAGTCGTTCTGGTCCCATGAAGAAAAGATTTATATCCACCTTATGTTTGACATATCCACCTTATGTTTGACATATCCACCTTATGTTTGACATATCCACCTTATGTTTGATATATCCACCTTATGTTTGACATATCCACCTTATGTTTGACATATCCACCTTATGTGTGACATACTTATGCTTTTGCCTGCATGGAAATTGTGGCATGATGGAGGACAGGAAGGTTTGGGGATGTAAGGAAGAAGCAGATAGACACAAAATGCTGGAGTAACTCAGCGGGATAGGCAGCATCTCTGGACAATAGACAATAGGTGCAGGAGTAGGCCATTCGACCCTTCAAGCCAGCACCACCATTCATTGTGATCATGGGTGATCATTCACAATCAGTACCCCGTTCCTGCCTTCTCCCCATACCCCCTGACTCCGCTATATTTAAGACCTCTATCTAGCTCTCTCTTGGAAGCATCCAGAGAACTGGCCTCCACTGCCTTCTGAGGCAGAGAATTCCACAGATTTACAACTCTCTGAGTGAAAAAGTTGTTCCTCATCTCCATTCTAAATGGCCTACCCCTTATTCTTAAATTATGGACCCTAGTTCTGGACTCCCCCAACATTGGGAACATGTTTCCCGCCTCTAACGTGTCCAATCTTAATAATCTTGTATGTTTCAATATGATCCCCTCTCATCCTTCTAAATTCCAGCATAAACAAGCCTAGTCGCTCCATTCTTTCAACATACGACAGTCCCGCCATTCCGGGAATTAACCCAGTGGCAATTAACCTATGCTTCACGCCCTCAATAGCAAGAATGTCTTTCCTCAAATTTGGAGACCAAAACTGCACACAGTACTCCAGGTACGGTCTCACTAGGGCCCTGTACAACTGCAGAAGGACCTCTTTGCTCCTATACTCAACTCCTCTTGTCATAAAGGCCAACATGCCATTAGCTTTCTTCACTGCCTGCTGTACCTGCATGCTAACTTTAAGCGACTGATGAACAAGGACACCCAGATCTGTTTGAACTTTCCCATTTCCTGACTTGACACCATTCAGATAATAATCTGCCTTCCTGTTCTTACCACCAAAGTGGATAACCTCACATTTATCCACATTAAACTGCATCTGCCATGCATCTGCCCACTCACACAACCTGTCCAAGTCACCCTGCATCCTCATAACATTCTCCTCATAGTTCACACTGCCACCCAGCTTTGTGTCATCCGCAAATTTGCCATCGTGCATCCTCTTTAAATATGTGTAAATAAGGGGACTTTCCACCTGTGAGCAGGATTAATGCCTGATTGCTGTCCTTCCTCAGTTAAAACCAGAAGTGAATGTGTTCAATAATATATTTAACATCCCATCTTACCCAACCCCACCCATTTTTGCAGGTTAAATTGTTTCTCAGTATTACTCCAGAGATGTAAACAATGCCATTAAACATGAATACGTTTGAGGTATAATAATTACATTGAATAATCACAAATAAATCTCTGGTTCCAATTGTATACGTTTTTTAAGAATTTATGCCGCATATTTTACAGCTGTATTCTCCATCCACTGCTACATAATGAAATCAGGAAAGAGTCGGCGATGTAATGAAACGCTCTTTACCTGCATGGAATGCAGTTCTAATAATTCAAAGAACATTTAGTAGCTTCCAGGACAAAGTAAAATACATGCTTTGCTCCTCATCTACTATCTTTAACAGTCACTTTCTTTAATCACTGGTGGTTCTGGACTACAGTGTATACCATATCATAATGCACTGTAGCAATTCACAAAGGCTTCCACAGCATATCCTAAACTTTATTGTGATCTTTATTGATTACAAGGTGCTTGGGAATGTCAGTATTTGCGAGCCACTTTCCATATTTCATTGGAGTAGATTTCTAATAATCCGTTATGGTAACAGAAAATTTGCAGATGTTGTTTTTGTCTTATGCTGGAAAAAAGAAATCTAACTGATGAAAGGATTTCAGATATTCCCCGTGCTATAATCAATATTGTGTCCCTCTTCTGTTACAGTTTTTAAATGGTTGGTTCAATCTTTTTTTTACTGATTCTTTTCTCAACTGCTGTTTTGAAAATATGTATGTCAAAATACCTCACTTATGATTGCGCTAAACTATTTCAAAACATTCAGTAACATTTTAAACTTTAACCTCACTTAAAGAGATAACACATTTGGAGAAGATTATCCAAAGCTTGCAACTTGACAAGGCATCTGATTTACAAAAATACCAAATGGAGATGACCAGGCTGGAACAACAGATCATGAAACTGGAAAATGATCTCCGCAACTGTCAAAAACTATACAACCAGCAAGAGCAGGTAAGCTGAGTTGATACGGTTATTCCAGTTACTCTGAAAATAACATAGAAAGTAATACTGTACATTGAAATGAAAAAAAAACAATGATTTGAAACTGCAAAGGGGTAAAAATGTATCTTCTGACCTAGGCAATACAATGCACTGGTTGCATTCACGAATCCATGTCAGTATTCTCTCCCAGGCCAACCACCTTCAGCATGGACGTTGTAAGTACACTATGCAGGCTCTGATGATGGGCAAGCCACATTGTTTCTATGCCCAACATCAGACTCCTGAAACAAGCACTCCGTTCTGAGCTCTGACAAATTCCAGAGAGTCAGGGTGCAGATGTGAGTCCAGTCGCTGTTATTGAGGAGAAAGTGCTTAGAAAGCTCCAAGGTGTGAAGGTGGATAAGACACCTGGACCAAATCGACTACACCCCAGGTTTGTGAAAGAGATAGCTGAAGAGATTGAGGAGGCATTAATAGTGATCTTTCAAGAATCACATAAGTCAGGACGGGAAACTCGCAAATGTAAAACCACTGTGCCACTTAGGCGATTTTTTAGGCGACTACAGGTGACTAGGCTGTCACCACATGGTCGCCGGAGTATCGCCTGTCTGGTCGTGAGTAGTCTTCAAAGAGTCGTAGCGTCTTTCTGGTCAACGCTGGATTTTCAGAATGTTGATTTTTTTTTGGCGACAGTGGGTTTGACGCCAATGAGCGTAGCTTGACGTCTCCTGACATAGGTGCTATCGTATGTTGTCGCCAGGTGATGTAGGTTGTTGCCGATGCTGACTTCGGTGAATTCCATTGGTAACTACCTATGCCAACTTGCGTCAACCGGCGAGAGGTACCAGCGTCAAAACCGGAGGCCAAAATGACGTGAATTGTCTTCAGTTGTCGCCGACAGGGTAGTTGCTTGTCGTAGCTTGTCACGGGTAGACGTAGGTTGACTTTGGTTGGCGTAGGTTGTCGCCTGAGTTGTCGTAGGTGCGGGCGTAGGTGGACGTGATGATTGGGTCGCCGTTTGTCGGTAGCTTGCCGTAGCTTGACGTCGACTAGGTGATAGGTTGTTATAACTTGTCGTAGAAATTGTAGTAAGCGGGTCCAGTCGCCAGTTTTTCGGCGACCTGCTACGACTATGACAGTCTCCTAAAAAATCGCCTGTGGGACAGGCCCTATCCGCTGTTTATGAAGGGAACGAGGCAAAAGAAAGGAAATTATAGGCCAGTCAGTCTGACTTCTGTGGTTGTTAGCATTTTAGAGTCCATTATTGAGGATGAGGTTTCAAGGTACTTGGAAGCACATGATAAAATAGGCTAATGTTATCAAACTCAAACACAGATAGCTAATAGGCAGTGTGTGAGGCAGGAGGCAGAAAAGGGAAACACTCAGACCCAATATGTAGGAGAGAAAGAAGGGAAAAGAAATAAACTGAGAATAAGAAATGATGGGTCCCTTAAATGTGTATATTTTAATGCTAGGAGCATTGTAAGAAAGGTGGATGAGCTTAGAGCCTGGATTGACATCTGGAAGTATGATGTTGTGGCGATCAGTGAAACATGGTTGCAGGAGGGTTGCGATTGGCAATTAAATATTCCAGGATTTCATTGTTTCAGATGCGATAGAATCGGAGGGGCAAGAGGTGGGGGTGTTGCATTGCTTGTCAGGGAGGATATCACAGCAGTGCTTTGGCAGGACAGACTAGAAGGCTCGATTAGGGAGGCTGTTTGGGTGGAACTCAGAAATGAGAAAGGTTTAGCAACACTTATAGGGGTGTATTATAGACCGCCAAATAGGGAACGAGAATTGGAAGAGCAAATATGTAAGGAGATAGCAGATATTAGTAGTAAGCACAGAGTAGTGATTGTGGGTGATTTCAATTTTCCGTACATAGACTGGGAATCACATTCTGTTAAAGGACTGGATGGTTTGGAGTTTGTAAAATGTGTGCAGGATAGTTTTTTGCAGCAATACGTAGAGGTACCTACCAGAGAAGGGGCAGTGTTGGACCTCCTGTTGGGAAATGAGACGGGTCAGGTGACGGAGGTATGTGTTGAGGAGCACTTTGGGTCTAGTGATCACAATGCCATTAGTTTCAATATAATTATGGAGAAGGTCAAATCTGGACCAAGGGTTGAGATTTTGCATTGGAGAAAGGCTAATTTTGAGGAGATGAGAAAGGATTTAAAAGGAGTGAAATGGGACTTTTTGTTTTATGAAAAGGATATAATAGAGAAATGGAGGATATTTAAAGGTGAAATTTTGAGAGTACAGAGTCTTTATGTCCCAGTTCGGTGGAAAGGAAAGAATAATAATTTGAAAGAGCCGTAGTTTTCCAGGGAAATTGGACACTTGGTTCGGAAAAAGAGGGAGATATACAATAAATATAAGCGGCAGGGAGTAAATGAGGTTCTTGAGGAATATAAAGAATGTAAAAGGAATCTTAAGAAGGAAATTAGAAAAGCGAAAAAAAGATATGAGGCTGCTTTGGCAAGTAATGTAAAAGTAAACCCCAAGGGGTTCTACAGATATGTCAATAGCAAAAGGATAGCGAGGGATAAAATTGGTCCATTAGAGAGTCAGAGTGGACAGCTATGTGCTGAGCCGGAAGAAATGGGGGAGATATTAAACAATTTATTTTCTTCGGTATTCACCGAGGAGAAGGATATTGAATTATGTGAGGTAAGCGAAACAAGTAGAGTAGTGATGGAAATTATGAGGATTAAAGAAGAGGAGGTACGGACACTTTTGAAAAATATAAAAGTGGATAAGTCTCCAGGTCCTGATAGGATATTCCCTAGGACATTGAGGGAAGTTAGTGCAGAAATAGCAGGGGCTATGACTGAAATATTTCAAACGTCATTAGAAACGGGGATGGTGCCGGACGATTGGCGCATTGCGCATGTTGTGCCTTTGTTTAAAAAAGGTTCTAAAAGTAAACCTAGCAATTATAGACCTGTTAGTTTGACGTCTGTGGTGGGAAAATTAATGGAAAAGATACTTAGGAACAATATATATAATTATTTGGATAAAGAAGGCCTGATTAGAAACAGTCAACATGGATTTGTGCCTGGAAGGTCATGTTTGACTAATCTTCTTGAATTTTTTGAAGAGGTTACCAGGGAAATTGATAAGGGCAAGGCTGTGGATGTTGTCTATATGGACTTCAGTAAGGCATTTGACAAGGTTCCACATGGAAGGTTGATTAAGAAGGTTAAATCGTTGGGTATTAATAGTGAGGTTGCAAGATGGATTCAACAATGGCTGAATGGGAGATACCAGAGGGTAATGGTTGACAATTGTATGTCAGGTTGGAGGCCAGTGTCTAGTGGAGCACCCCAAGGATCTGTGTTGGGTCCACTGTTGTTTGTCATTTACATTAATGATCTGGATGATGGTGTGGCAAATTGGATTAGTAAATATGCAGATGATACTAAGATAGGTGGTGTAGTTAATAATGAAGTAGAGTTTTGGAAGGGTGGGCTGAAAGATGGCAGATGGAGTTTAATGCTGATAAGTGTGAGGTGCTGCATTTTGGTAGGACAAATCAAAATAGGACGTACAGGGTAAATGGTAGGGAATTGAGGAATGCAGTGGAACAGAGGGATCTGGGAATAACTGTGCATTGTTCCCTGAAGGTGGAATCTCATGTGGATAGGGTGGTGAAGAAGGCGTTTGCTATGCCTGCCTTTATAAATCAGAGCATCGAATATAGAAGTTGGGATGTAATGTTAAAATTGTACAGGACATTGGTGAGGCCGAATCTGGAGTATGGTGTGCAGTTCTGGTCGCCAAATTATAGGAAGGATGTCGACAAAATGGAGAGGGTACAGAGGAGATTTACTAGAATGTTGCCTGGGTTTCAGCACTTAAGCTACAGAGAGAGGTTGAACAGGTTGGGTCTTTATTCTTTGGAGCGTAGAAGGTTGAGGGGGGACTTGATAGAGGTTTTTAAAATTTTAAGAGGGACGGACAGAGTTGACGTGGGTAGGCTTTTCCCTTTGAGAGTGGGGAAGATTCCAACAAGGGGACATAGCTTCAGAATTGAGGGACAAAAGTTTAGGGGTAACATGAGGGGTAACTTCTTTACTCAGAGGGTCGTGGCTGTATGGAATGGGCTTCCGGTGGAAGTGGTGGAGGCAGGCTCGATTTTATTATTTAAGAGTAAATTGGATAGATATATGGATAAGAGGGGATTAGAGGGTTATGGTCTGAGAGCAGGTAGATGAGACTAGGTCAGAGAGAGTATTCGGCGTGGACTGGTAGGGCCGAACGGGCCTGTTTCCGTGCTGTAGTTGTTATATGGTTATATGGTTTTGTTAAGGGGAGAGATCTTGCCTGACAAATTTGTTGGAGTTTTTTGAGGAGGTAAAAAGCAGGATAGACAAAGGAGAGTCATTGGATGGTATTTACTTGGACTTTCAGATAGCCTTTGATAAGGTGCTGCACGGGAGGCTGCTAAACAAGATAGGAGCCCATGGTATTAGAGGTAAGGTACTAGCATGGATAAAAGATTGGCTGTCTAGGAGAAGGCAAAGAGTGGGAATAAAGGAGGCCTTTTCTGGTCGGCTGCCGGTGACTAGTAGTGTTCCATAGAGGTCGGTGTTGGGTCCGCTGCTTCTCGCGTTATAATATGTTAATGATCTGGATGATGGAATTGATGGCTTTGTGACCAAATTTGCAGAAGATATATTTTTTTTAGATTTAGAGATACAGCGCGGAAACAGGCCCTTCGGCCCACCGGGTCCGCGCCGCCCAGCGATCCCCGCACATTAACACTATCCTACACACACTAGGGACAATTTTTTTTTAACATTTTCCCAGCCAATTAACCTACATACCTGTACGTCTTTGGAGTGTGGGAGGAAACCGAAGATCTCGGAGAAAACCCACGCAGGTCACGGGGAGAACGTACAAACTCCGTACAGACGGCGCCCGTAGTCAGGATCGAACCTGAGTCTCCGGTGCTGCATTCGCTGTAAGGCAGTAACTCTACCGCTGCGCCACCGTGCCGCCCCAATATGAGGGTAGGCGGAGGAGCAGATGGTGTTGAGGAAGCAGGGAGGCTGCAGAAGGGCTTGGGACAGGTTGGGAGAGTAGGCAAATAGAATAACAGTGCAGCAAACTATATGGACATGCACTTTGGCAGAAGGAATAAAGGTGTAGACTACTTTCAAAATGGGAGAGGATTCAGAAATTAGTGGTGCAAAGGGACTTGGTAGTGCTGGCGCAGAGTTCCCAAAAGGTTAATTTTCAGGTTGAGTTGGCAGTAAGGAGGGCAAATGCAAGGCTAGCATACATTGTGAGGGCACTAGAATATAAAAACAAGGACGTAACACTGGGGCTTTATAAGGCACTGGAGAGGCCACATTTGGAGTATTGTGAGCAGTTTTAGCTGAGGAAGGATGTGCTGGCTTTGGAGAGGGTACAGAGGAGGTTTATGAGAACGATCCTGGGATGATTGGGTTAATTGGCGGCACGGTAGCGCAGCGGTAGAGTTGCTGCTTTACAGCGAATGCAGCGCCGGAGACTCAGGTTCGATCCTGACTACGGGTGCTGCACTGTAAGGAGTTTGTACGTTCTCCCCGTGACCTGTGTGGGTTTACTCCGAGATCTTCGGTTTCCTCCCACACTCCAAAGACGTACAGGTATGTAGGTTAATTGGCTGGGTAAATGTAAAAATTGTCCCTAGTGGGTGTAGGATAATGTTAATGTACGGGGATCACTGGGCGGCACGGACTTGGAGGGCCGAAAAGGCCTGTTTCCGGCTGTATGTATATGATATGATATGATAATGTATGAGGAGCGTTTGAAGGCTCTCCGCCTGTACACTCTTGAGTTTAGAAGGATTAGGGGGGATCTCATTGAAATCTGCCAGATGACGAAAGGCCAGGAAGGGATGTTTCCAGTAGTGAGACAGTCTAGAACCAGTGGGCACAGCCTCACAATGAAAAAAACATTCCTTTGGAAAGGAGCTGAAGAGGAATTTCTTTAGCCAGAGGATGGTGAATAGATGGAATTCATTGCAGTAGCTGACAGTGGAGGCCAAGACTTTGGGTATTTTTAAAAAGGAGATTGATAGTTTCTTGATTAGTAAGAGCGTCAAGGGTTATGTCATGAAGGCAGAAGAATGGAGTGGAGACGGAAAAATAGATCAACCATGATTGATTGGTGGAATAGACTCGATGGGCTGAATGGCCTAAATCTGTTCCTATGTCTTATGTTCTCTGCCAAGGCAAGCGGACAAAGTTTACAATTCAAGGATGTTCTCGAAACTTTCTTAAACAGAGTACATGGAAGCTGAATGAAAATGCCAAATGGAGTGCATCACTATCTGCACTATGGGAAGAGATGCTGCCCCATCAAGAACCTGCAGACCCACCTATGACTAAAGCTGCAGATCCACATTGGCCTCAGCAAACACCTCAATCACCTCAAAACCCACCCATCCAGATTGGAGTCATCTTCCTCCCTTAGAGACTATGTCAAATGATTTATTGTGATATTATTAGAAGTGGAATTCAACTTCCATGCATTACAGTGGCGTTTCGCACAATGTACATAAGACAGAAATCTACTCAAATGTCTTCCCAGCCAACACAGATATAAACACAATAGTGCATTACATTTGAGAATATTTTCAAAACATTAATTAAACTTAATGAACGTAGAAGATTTAAAATAATTCCCTCGTATTAATGCTAACTGCAAATACAAAGAAAATATGGAGATTTACAAGGATGTAGTTTTGTCCCAAAGGCAGAATCTCTCCTCTACGTGTTACCAATGAGTGGGATCAATCTGCCTGTGGTTGCCAGCGCTTTCATTAGTCCAGTTCCTGGAAAACCGACTGCATAACTAATTTATTCAGGATTCTAACCTCTTTGGTAATGTGTGTTGCCCTCCCTTGAGAGTTTTTCTAATCCAGCCTTTGCTTATCTAATGATGTGGAAAAGGTCATTAGCAATTTAGCATAAACATTGGTCAAAGCTGATAGGAGCTTGAGGCAATTTGCGACTAATTTGCTATCCTAAAAGTTTTTCATTTATAATTACCCAGTAATGTAATACAGTGGAAGTTTTCTGACGTGAAATAAAATTAACACACGGTGTGCTTTAAAAAAAATATATATAGTTTTATTATATACAATAACTTAGTCGGAATGAAAATATTCCACTTACATTTCAGAAACCTAACTGAATATTACGATAAAAGACATGTGACAAGAGGAAAAACTAATAATCAAACCTTTCTGTTAAATAAGACCTTCTTATTAAAAATGATTGAGCTTTTTGTTTTAAAATGTTGGCTTTCAACATAATTTCAGCCACAAAATTTATTTCAATCATTCCTATTAAGTTAATGAATTTGCTGCTGTTGGTTCATATTTCAGGGCCATAAGTTAGATCTGCTGGTGGGAGCCTTCATCATCTGCCTGTAGATGTATTCTTAATTCAGTTCTTCAGTGGTAGATGTGGTGTTTGAAGCTGTATAGTCACTTTGATGTTTCTTATTTAAGCTTTAATGCAGCCTCCGATGGGTACGATCAACTTTTGATCCAAGTGATTAAGCACAGGTTTTGGGCTGCTTAAATAATGCTCTTAGAAGTGAATTTCCACTGTACACACACTCACCATGGTTTCCTCCAAAGGCAATACAGAAGAGAGATGACCTCTTGAGAAAGTCCGAAGCAGACCTGCTCCAGGCTCGTGACTGTATCAAAGGGAAGGTAAGAGAAATTGAGAAACAAGGCAGCGTGGTGAAAGCCCTAACAATGGATCTGCAGAGGCTGGAAAAGGAAATGCAGCAAAAAGAAAATGATAACAATACCATCAAGTCCGAGAGAGAGCATCTGAAACAGGAACTACAAAAGACCAACAAACACTGTAGAGAGTTCGGTAAGGCATGCTAGAATTTGGTGGAATGTTTCACACTGTAAAATTTATGATACAATATCTCATTAACATACTATATATTTATTCCATTTATTCACAAAATGCTGGAGTAACTCAGCAGGTCAGGCAGCATCTCAGGAGAGAAGGAATGGGTGACGTTTCTAGAAGGGTCTCGACCTGAAACGTCACCCATTCCTTCTCTCCTGAGATGCTGCCTGACCCGCTGAGTTACTCCAGCATTTTGTGAATAAAAACCTTCGATTAGTACCAGCATCTGCAGTTATTTTCTTACACATATATTTATTCCAAGTTGCTTGTCAAAAATATCTGTTTCGTTATTGCTACATCTGGATTATTCAATTACACCGTACATTTTCCAGAAGTTTTTTGTCCCCTGCGTGCTTATTTTCAAATGACTTAAGATTTTGCTTGCAGATTTTTCATTATTTTTTTTCCACTTCATCGAATTAATCAATTTCTAAAAGAATTCACACCCAATATCTCTCTGCAGAAACCTAATCTTGCCACATTTATCTATGATACAAGTGAAAGGCCAGACTTAGTCAGGAAAACCAGCCAAAAAACTTCTGGAATGCGCAGTTAACATAAAGATCCAGCAGATGCCTCACTAGCATCTCATCCTCCAGCTTCTTTCTGAATGTATTAAGTATTATGAGGTTGCTACCCTGTAATTCTGTAATTATAGATCTTGACTACATCAAATAGTGACCAGTCAGGTCATTCCAGCCTAAATATTCTTCAAACAATTTGGTAAATCATTATCGTTAGACACAAAATGCTGGAGTAACTCAGTGGGTCAGGCAGCATCTCGGGAGAGAAGGAATGGGTGATGTTTCGGGTCAAGACCCCTCTTCAGACTGATGTCAGCGGAGGGGGCGGGACAAAGGTAGAATGCAGTCGGAGACAGGAAGACTAGTGGGAGAACTGGGAAGGGGGAGGTGATAGAGAGGGAAAGCAAGGACTATCTGAAGTTAGAGAAGTCAATCGTGCAGGTACAGCAGGCAGTGAAGGAAGCTTTCGTTGGCCTTCATAACGAGAGGATTTGAATATTGGAGTAAAGAGGTCCTTCTGCAGTTGCATAGGGCCCTGGTGAGACTACATCTGGAGTATTGTGTGCAGTTTTGGTCTCCTAATTTGAGGAAGGACATCCTTGCTATTGAGGCAGTGCAGCGTAGGTTCACGAGGTTAATCCCCGGGATGGCGGGACTGTTATGTGAGGAAAGATTAGAAAGACTGGGCTTGTATTCACTGGAATTTAGAAGGATGAGAGGGGAACTTATAGAAACGTATAATATTATAAAAGGACTGGACAAGCTAGATGCAGGAAAAATGTTCCCAATGTTGGGGGAGTCCAGAACCAGGCCATTTAAAACTGAGGTGAGAAAAAACTTTTTCACCCAGAGAGTTGTGAATTTGTGGAATTCGCTGCCACAGAAGGCAGCGGAGGCCAATTCACTGGATGAATTTAAAAGATAGTTAGATAGAGCTCCAGGAGTTAGTGGAATCAAGGGATATGGGGAGAAGGCCCATAGGATTGTGGATGATCAGCCATGATCACAATGAATGGCGGTGCTGGCTCGAAGGGCCAAATGGCCTTCTTCTGCACCTATTTGCTATGTTTCAATGTTCATACCACTGAGGTGTAAACTACCCAAGCGAAATATGGGGTGCTGTTCCTCCAATTTGTGCTGGGCCTCACGCTGACAATGGAGGAGGCCCAGGACAGAAAGGGCAGATTGGGAATGGGTGTGGGAGTTGAAGTGCTGAGCCACTGGGAGATCAAGTAGGTTAAGATGGACTGAGCGGAGGTGTTCAGTGAATCATTATTACTACTAAAGAAACTGGTTTGTACTGAAAGTTTACTTTAAGAAGGGTGAAATATGATTCTTTCTGTTTTTACTTTTTCCTTTCTTTTATTTACCTATTTTTTCCATTTCTTCTCCTTGTTCCAAGTTCTGTACCTGATTTGATCATGAATTCACTACTCCTATTTCTGAGCAGATTCCTGAATCACACTAGTTAAAGGTACATATACTATCTTGCCTTCTTCACAATTGACCCAGGTGCTCTGCAGTTGGTGAGAATTTTAAAAAACGGCAGATGCTGGAAACACAAAATAAAAACAGAAATTTATGGAAACACTCAGCAGATCAGGTAGCATCAATGGAAAGGGAAATCATTAAAGTTTTGGGCTAATTAAATAATGCCAGTAAAAGCATACTTCTGTTATAATACTCTGCAGTTAATGTTTTTCTTTCCATAAATGCTAACCAAGCTATTGAGTGTTTGCAGCATTTTCCATTAGCCCCCTGAAGGGTGCTGCACTATGCACACATTAATAGCATTAACAGCCCTTTCCTAATAACAGAAACTCAGGATCAATCGTTTAGAAATAAGCAACTGTTCTATTGTCAACTCTGCTTTCCTTATGTTGCAATTCCCACAGCAGTGAAATAGCCTTGATCAAAGTTACAATATACTTATTAACAATAGTGTCATGTCAATTCTCCTCTGATAAACTCCTGTGATTAAGCTAGAGAGAGTGCAGAATTTTTTTTGCCTGGACTGGAGGGCTTGCGTTAAAAGGAGAGACTGGATAATCTAGGACTATTTTCCCTGGATGGAATACGATTGAGTCGTAACGTTACAGAGATTTATAAAATCACTAGACCAAGCGGGCCCGTCGGGCCCAAACCTCTCCTGTATTGGTGCAGCACTCCCGTCCCCCCTCCCCTCCCCTCTCCCCCTTCCTCCCCTCCCCCCTCCTCCCCTCCCTCCCCCTCCTCTCCCTCCTCTCCCTCCTCCCCTCTCCTCCCCCTCCCTCCACCCCCTCCCTCCTCTCCCTCCTCCCCTCTCCTCCCCTCTCCCTCCACCCCCTCCCTCCAACCCCCACTCCATCCCCCTCAACCCCCTTTAGCCTCCCTCCTCCCCCTCCCCCCGCCTTCCTCCCCCCAACCTCCCTAGGAGATAGATTTAAACTTTAAAATGTGAATAACTTTAAAAATACGTACAAAATACGTACAAAAAATACGTCTCCAAAGACATACAGGTATGTAGGTTAATTGGCTGGGTAAATGTAAAAATTGTCCCTAGTGGGTGTAGGATAGTGTTAATGCACGGGGATCGCTGGGCGGCACGGACTTGGTGGGCCGAAAAGGCCTGTTTCCGGCTGTATGTATATGATATGGTATGATAACACCGATTTCAATGAAACTTCTTCCATTAGCACCATAGGGACGACGGTGAGTAAGGTGGACCTAAATTTGACTCGTTAACGTGTACCGTTTTGGCTGTAGTTCAGGACATAAATAAGGTGAATGATCAATCTTTTTCCAAGGTTAGGGGAGTCTAAAACTAGGTTTAAGGTGAGAGGAGAAAGATTTAAAGGGAACTGTGGGGAAACCTTTTCAAACAGTCGATGATGAGTATATGAACAAACTGCCAGAGGAAATGGTCATGGAGGGTACAATTACAACATTTTAAAAATATCGGGGCAATTGATTAGAAAATGTGTCATTGATGTAGGGATTCATATTCCATATCATGAGCACCAAACCGGGTGATGAAAAGTTTCTCAAGTGCTCAACTTGAATTAATCTTTGCCACTGATGGATAGCCTTTTGGGATCAAATGGAGAAGTAGTCTTAAAGTCTGCCCTACTCTAATGTGAGTGGTTCAATTAAGCTTCGGGTTAAAGATAATCCAAGAATGTTCATAGTGAGGCATTTGCAATGGTCAGGAGAATGGCTGGGCTTTCAATTGTTGAAGAAAGTCTGTGTGCCAGTAATATGTTAAAAATTGTACTTTTCACTTGTCAACTTGAATCTTGATACTTCACTTACTACTAGTTTAGGACTGACTGACTGTTCCATTATTGGAGCGGTGATGAAGGAAGCTTTAAACCGTAGAGACATTGATATATTGAAGCACCATCATCACAAATTATCTGTAAGCAGGTTATTTGAGAGTAGATTTCACTTCATGGCACTATTAACTACTTCATCTATCATCAGCTAATCAGGAAGAGGCTAATAAAAGAACAGGAAGTCATCAAATAACATAGACCAACTAGTTATGAATACAGAAGTTGTAGTGGATAGCGCTTAAATGGTAAGGTTATCCACTTTGGAATCAAGAAAGACAAATCAGAATATTCTCTTAATGGAGAGACCTGGAATTATAGAAGAGAATAAAGCTAATGGATTGGTTAAAAAAAAATAATGAAAAGGGCAAATTAAATTTTATCCTCTATGTCAAGCCAATATTTACAGAAAACTACTTCTCACTGTAGTGAATCTGGCCTTATACCAATTTATTTCCTTTATTGACATTTCATGTTCGTCCTTTTTCATTTATATGTAAAAATCCAACCAAATGTTGATCATTATGACAAGAGTCCTCTCCTACAGATATTCTTTCTACCTGTCTGTAGGAAGGAACTGTAGATGCTGGTTTAAATCGAAGATAGACAAAAAATGCTGGAGTAACTCAGCGGGACAGGCAGCATCTCTGGAGAGAAGGAATGGGTGACGTAGCGGATCGAGACTTCTCGACCCGAAAGTCACCCATTCCTTCGCTCCAGAGATGCTGCCTGTCCCGCTGAGTTAGTCCAGCATTTTGTGTCTATCTTAATTCTTTCTACCAACTTAGTTTCAATCCCTAAAGCTAAGACCAGACCTGCTCTTCCTGCACACTGGCTAAAGAAAGATCACCCATATCGAATTTAAGAAATGTTACGCCCCATACACCTTTTACATTTTATACATCCAGTTTACATTGAAGTAATTGAAACCTCACTCTAGTGTTTTTGTACAGATCAGAAACTTGCTTACACATTTGCTCTTTTGCAATTTTCCTTAGACTGTTTTGGGGTCTAATTGAATTTCCAAGTTTTATCAACCAGTTAGACAATGGTCCCACCAAAAAGGTGTTTAAATACCTCCGGGCCTACAATATCATGAACAACAAATGAATGTATAAGAAACACGAGTACAAAAGGGATAATTATTGTGTTTCAGAAGCCAGTGTTTCAGCCTCCTACTCTGGAGTACCAGTAAACTCTAACCTTCATGTATTTAACTTTCATGCTTCCCCGAATTTATGGTCAACACTGACTGTTACCGTCCACGAGTATCCCGTGGTACCCTGCACCCTGTGGCTCTCAAATATGGTCCCAAAAAGAAAAGTAGGTGCTTGAAAAGTGAAAAAATCCTCCTGTAATTCTAGATAACCAGCTTCACTGTCCACGATGCCATCTATTTTAGTGTCATCTGCAAACTTACTAATCATGCCTTGGACTTTCTCATCCAAATCGTTGATATAAATGACGGGCACAGCACCGATCCCTGAGGCACACCCTGAGTCACAGATCTCCAGTCTGAAAAACAACCTTCCACCATCTCCATGAAGACAATACTCCATCTAGTTAGCTAGCTGTCCCTGGATCACATGCCATCTAACCATCCAGAGCACCTTATCAGGTGACTAGGCTCCAAATAGACTAGGCTTATACTCGCTGGAATTTAGAAGACTGAGGGGGGATCTTATTGAAACATATAAAATTCTTAAGGGGTTGGAGAGGCTAGATGCGGGAAGATTGTTCCCGATGTTGGGGAAGTCCAGAACCAGGGGTCACAGCTTAAGGATAAGGGGGGTCTTTTAGGACCGAGATGAGAAAACATTTCTTCACACAGAGAGTGGTGAGTCTGTGGAATTCTCTGCCACAGAAGGTAGTTGAGGCCAGTTCATTGGCTATATTTAAGAGGGAGTTAGATGTGGCCCTTGTGGCTAAAGGGATCAGGGGGTATGGAGAGAAGGCAGGTACAGGTTACTGAGCTGGATGATCAGCCATGATCATATTGAATGGCGGTGCAGGCTCGAAGGGCCGAATTGCCTACTCCTGCACCTATTTTCTATGTTTTTATGTTTCTATCATGCAAAAGCTTATCAGCAGAAGCAGAAATCCATATAGACTATACCTATCTCCCTATCCTCATCACCTCTTCAAAATACTCAAATCAAATTAGTGCGACACAAAGTCCCACACATAAAACCATGCTACCTATCCCTAATCAACCCCTGCATTTCCAAATACATGTATATCTTATCCCTCAGAATTATCTCCTGTAGCTACTTTGCCATAGATGTTAGGCTTACTGGTCTATAATTCTGATTTTCAGTTTTCTTGTACCTCACCTATATCTACCGATGATTCATATATCTCAGCCACGGCTCTGCCAATTTCTTCTCTAGCTTCTCACAGTGTCCTTGTATATATCTGATCAGGCTTGGAAACTTATTTGCATTTGTTTTTAGTATATCCAGCAACTCCCATCTCAAATATGGATGGTCCTTAGGACATCACCGTTAACTTTCACAAGTTCCCAGTCTTCATGTCTTTCTCCAAGGTAGAAAGAGTGGAAATATTCATTGAGAACCTCGCCCATCTATTGTGGCTCTGCACATCGATGACTACTTTGGTTTCTGAGGGGTTCTATTTTCTCTCCAGTTACCCTTTACCCCTTAATACACAAGTTCAGAAGATCTACAAAGTCTCATTCATCCATCATTTCCGGGTTTACTGAACTAAACTAGCTCCTGATTAAGCAGCAGGTAGATTTTGAAGTTATCATCCTCCTTTCCAGTCTGCCCGTGGCCTCATCTCCTCAGAAAAAACTTTGAAGGTAGTGCATTCCTGAAATTCTGGCTTCTTTAGCTTCCCTGATTTATGTGGCTGGCAAACCTTCAGTTGTAGAAACTCAAAATGGAATTTCATCTCTCGCCCGTTCTGTCTTTCTACATTACTTGCCTTCCATAAGATGCTCCTTAAAAGTACTTTGACGGCTTATTCATAATCTGTTTAAATGTGTATTTATTTGGTTCTATGTCAAAATTTGTGAAGACCTTAAGTACTCCAAGAAGTGCTATATGAATGTAAGTTGTTGCAACTAGAAGTGTAAGTAACATATTTGATCATAATTAGCTAATTGCACTGCAGCATTAAAATTGTTTTAGACCTGTCTGCTGCATGATTAAATAGTGACATTGAAAGTGTGGACAAGACACCAAAGTGATTTGAATGGAATTAAACAATGAATAACAGGGGAGGTGTATCCCTGTCTGAAATATGATGGGGGCCATTTCTACTCAGAGTTAATACTATTGCAAACCATAACTCAAAAGAGCCCTCGGGGCTGGTGGAATCAAGGGATATGGGGAGAAGGCAGGCATGGGTTACTGATTGTGGTTGATTAGCCATGATCACAATGAATGGCGATGCTGGCTCGAAGGGCCGAATGGCCTCCTCCTGCACCTATTTTCTATGTTTCTAATTGCCTATCGACATTATAAATTTGTAAATGAATGCAATACATTGTGTCTGTTATTCAACAAGTATGATTAATTTTGTTAAATCTGGTAAAATACAAATGAAAGCAATATTGAGCATTACTCCGTATAGACAAATCGATCAGTTACCCGTTAACTATTTGAAACTAGCATTATAGAAAATAGAAAATGGTGCTATGTATTTTCTAAAGAGCATTACTTAAATGGAAAATAGATTTCTGGTATTTGTAGCTAAAATGTAAAATATTTTTTGTATTAAATTTCAATAAGTCCTTATAATAGACTGCCATAAACTAATTTTTTTTTGAGTGTCACCATTCCTTTTGGTTGCTGTTCAGTTATTGGAATTGTGTACAGGCGATACGAGAGAAATACACACACCAAATGCACATGTGCTAAATATTTGTTCTTCCTTTATTTATTGCCACTTTTCATTCACTCATTCATGTTGGTTCATTTGACTGTCCTTTGCTAACAATTACTAAAGTATACCTAAGATTTAAATAGTGTCTCCAATACAAAAAAAAAAGAATTATTTGATTATTCCTTGTGTATCTCAAAGCTATGTATTTTTGTTTTGTGACTGACCCGGAAAAGCTTAATGATCTTGTTTTTAAACCTTGTATATCAGTTACGTGTCATAGAGATACAGCCTCTCTTAGCCTTTTGCCTGTCATCAGAATTGTCCTTTGCCGTATTAGAAATGTAGCATTGCCTGAGGCAATGAATTGATGAACCTTTTTATTTCTTACTATCCGGCTCTACTAACAAGGTATGGGATTTTGGAGCTTATTAAAACTATCCATGGAGAGAGGTTAATCCTTTTCAGACATTGGGGAAGTAAGAAGAAAAGATATTAGCGCTCATTTCCTTTTTACTTATGTTAATTTTGCTAATTTGCTTATGCAACTAAAACACATAGTTATTTTTTAAATGCATACAAGAACTGATGTATGCAAAGACAGATTTTAAAGGTAGATGATATTGCCAAGAAACATTAGTATCTTAGAAAAGATTTTGCATATTTCAGCCCTATTAGGTATTTTGCTCTCCTAATGATTTTTTCCTTGTGGACCACATTTCTCTCACTGAACAAAGGCTCAGTTTTACCATTCCGCCCCCAAAAAGAAGAGTGGAAATTAAGTAAGTGGGGATTTTTTTTTTCAGCTTCTACGTGTCTTTCGATTAAATTTTTTGATGCAGTCGACACAGATTTATGGGTCTGACAAGTTCAGTAACTGCTTGTTGTAATCCACCCTTAGAGAGGAAAGAAGATGGAGGAAAACCTCATTATTACAGTAAAACAGCAGCATCTGACACTTCCTATTGGTCATTTCTTATGTTCACTTGCATGGACATTATTTAGTGCTTCCTGATGATTTTTATAAAAGTGACTATAACAATGACAAAGGTATCTGAATTCTGCTGACCCACACAGAATTTAATACTTCTAGTTGGACTGGCGTTGTAAATTGTAGTGCTGACTATTTGTCTCTTGTGAATATAGAACCAAAGTAGTTTATCTTAATAAAAAGACGCACCCAATATAGCTTTGTTTTTCAAATGCATGTTTAAATTATTTTTTAATTGCTTCTTTTTGAAGCTATGTTAAACTTTAATTTGTTATCTAAAATGTGACCTTGCCACAAAATTAAGTCAAAAATTATTATGCAAAAATACAAGACTGAATAGTTAACCATCCGAGAAGTAGTATTCCAGTCTATTCATCTTTTTCTAGTGTTTATCCCAACCTTGCAACATTTTTCACTGCAGAAATTTTATTTTATTGTCCGATTTTATTCATTCAACAATTCCAGCAGGGTGTTACATAATAATTAGATTCACTTTGTAGCTAAATCATTTGCATTTGTATTGCATCTTATGTCATTAGTATGTCACAAAGTAGTTCACAATAAATGTAAGACTTTTTAAGTACAATTACAGTTATTATGTAGGCAAACATAGTAGCTAGATTGAATATAGCAAAATTCCACTATTAGCAAACATGATAGATATTAAAATAATGATAAAATAAACTTTAATGAATAAAGGTTAACATCATCAATGCAGCTCAACATAATATGTTGATGTTACTCAACGATATACTTGATTGTCTCCATGTGTAGGAAGGAACTGCAGATGCTGGTTTAAATCGAAGATGGACACAAAATGCTGAAGTAACTCAGCAGGACAGGCAGCATCTCTGGAGAGAGACCCAAAATGTCACCCATTCCTTCTCTCCAGAGATGCTGTCTGTCCTGCTGAGTTGCTCCAGCATTTTGTGATTGTCTCTATCACTACTGAGCTAGTATTGTTTGTGAATAATTTAAAATCTTATCTATGTACAATGGGCAATATTTTGTAATGAGCTGTCATAAAATGGCACTTACCATACATATTTCAGACAGCCACTCACAAAGCTTTTACAGATTTCAAAATGCAGTTTTACTTCAATGTGGCACATGATTCAGCACAGCACCCAAACAGTCTTTGATATCTATGGCCTGTGTTATAATTAGATGGGCCCATCAATTGACCAAGGTTCCTGAATGCACCAAGCATAATCCTTTTATACAGAATGAATGACTGGTCCCCCAAGTTCTTCACTAATTTGAATATTGCGTTTAGCCATGTAAACTGCACATTGCACCCTGTTAAGAAGTAGAATATCTTGTCCAGAAACGTCTGCGTTTCCTTAATTAACTATATATATATATATATATATATACACACACACACAAAAGTTATTTTTTAATTTAACCCACTGCTTGCTGTTTACCCTGTCATCACTCGTATCACAAAATCTGGCCCGTTATGTTACAATGAGTTGAGTTTTGAAAAATGTATCACATGTCTCTTTCTCAGTTACACGCATTATTCATTCAGCAGATTGCAATTAGGACTCAGACTAGCAATGTACTGTGATTACATTTGTGCCAGTGTGTGTGATGTATATTTAAAATCCAATTTGTGACCAGCAAACAATGACCTCTGTCCTACATTTTGTAATATTTTCTTGGCAATAATTCTGTCCATACTTAAAATGATAGAGATGGTTTGATAATGAAATAATAACAAGTGAGGCCTAAAGGGCTTCACATATTTTTACAGTGATGAGACTGTTGTGTCATCAATTTATCAATAAATTAATTATTGCTGGGATTATTGTCGAATCCTTTCATGGTTGTGACTATTTTTCTTCACAGCACAGGAGCTGACACGCCAAAAGGAGAAAGATTTATTGGTGGCGAACAGCCTTCAAACCGCACAGGATCAACTCAGAGATCGTATCGCAGAAACAGTACGACATGAACAAGCAAACCGGAAACTACAGTCAGAACTCAAAGCATTGAAAGAGCAGGCAATTAACAACAAAAAAGAGAGGGAAGATTACAGGTGAACATAGTTATTACCTTGTTTGCTTGTGTCCTACAAATTGATGTGCTCGTAGTTTTCGGTTAAAAGTCAAATGAATTTATGATGTAATCTACATAGATGCAGTAACTGCAAAATATCAATATTAAAAGTCTCTGAGTTGTAAATACATCCTGAATGCTTTTGGTCTATAATTTCCACTGCCTATGTCTATAATAGGAATTTTCCATAAACTTAAGTTGTAGTTATACTCTCCCACATCTGGTGGTGCCAGATCATTTCAGTTTTGCAAATTCCAACTTCTGAGCCTTTCCTACAGAAAAATAACAAAGCTCCAGAACTTTTGTGCATTATAATATAAAAATGACAATGTACTTGACTTTAAAATGGAAGCTGAATTTTGTATTTGGGTCTTTTCTGATTTTCCTACATTATAATTTTTTTCTGAAATAAATCTGGGATAAAAAAAATTTGAGTACAGCAACTTCCCACTCCATTCTCTTCGTTTCAAAGCTTGGTTGATCTTTATGTTTGGAAATGCAGATGCTGGAATCAAGAGCAAAGAAACAAACTGCTGGAGGAACCCAGTCAGTCAGGCAGCATCTGTGGAGGCAGATGTTTTGATCGACACTCTGCATCAATCCTATCTTTCCACAGACTTTGCCTGACCTGCTGAGTATTTCCAACATATTCTGTCCTGATTTCAGTTCCCTAGTATTTGTATTTGTTTCCTTTTTGGTTTTATTTGTGCATTTTGACTGTCCTCTTTTTCTATTCAATTTCTTCCCCTTCTATCCACGTCTTCCATTCAGTCTCTTACCCCATCCCACACCTGATCTTCTGCTCTTCTCCAACCTCGTTCAAAATTCCTGACAAGCAGCAACCTTGTAAAAAAAGAACCAGTACTCCAGGCCACATGTTCCAGCTACACTACATAGTCGTAACATCAGGTCAACTTCTATGGCTCTGATTCGTATCAGAGCTCATTCCTCAGATATATATATATATGAATATATATTCATATATATATTCATATATATATAGAGTTGCTGCCTTACAGCGCCAGAGACCCAGGTTCGATCCTGATCCTGTTTGGAGTTTGTACGTTCTCCCTGTGACTGCGTGGGTTTTCTCCGGGTGCTCCGGTTTCCTCTCACATTCTAAAAACGTGCAGGTTTGTAGGTTAATTGGATTCTGTAAACTGTCCCTAGTGTGTAGAATAGAATTAGTGTTTGGGTGATCGTGGTCAGCATGGACTCGGTGGGCTGAAGGGCCTGTTTCCACGCTGTATGTCTAAAAGCTAAATTTACATGCTTCCTATCAATCGCTCCTGACAATTATAGTGCCTGAATGGCTCTGACTCATTGTTTTTTCGACCAAAATTTTTTCCCTGCAACATTGCGCCTCTTCAGATTGAGCGGGTATAGACCACCTGGCCTCATGTGCCTGCTCAGTAAAACCATTGCTGATCTGAGTGCGAAGTTAATTCGGGGTTCCTGACTATTCTCAATAACTTTTCACTCTCTTGCTTTGCCAAGACTCTTTCTACCTCTCTGAGAATCAAAGAGATTGTCTTCAGAAAATGGGGATAGCTGAGCCTTCATCTCTCTCATTAACCTATGGTTCGACTCAAATATAGGAATGTAGAATTGAATGGGATTAGGCCATTTAGCCCCTTAAACCTGTTCCACCATTTAATATGATCATGATTGATCATTAAAATTCAGTGTCCTATTTATGCTTTGTCCCCAATGCCTTGACCTCTTTAATTACTACTACTATATGTAACTCCTTCTTGAATATATCTTATGATTTGGCATCAACTGTCTTCCCACTGAATGCTCTTTTTTAGGTGAGAAAATGTCTCATCTCAATCCTAAATGGCTTCACCATTGGTAAGCCATTTAGGATTGAGATGAGACATTTTCCCTCCATTTAGGATTGAGATGAGACATTTGGACTTCCCCCTCCATCTGGAACTTCTTTTCTGCACCTAGTCCATCCAGTCCTATCAGAATTTTATAAATTTCAGTGTGGTCTCACCTCATTCCACTAAGCTCCAGCAAATATAAATTCAGTTGTTCCAATGTCTCTAAATACATCAGGAATGTTGTTCCAGATCATTTAAAAAAAGAAAAACAATGAAAAATTTCTTAAGGTCCTGGAAATCTAATAAAAAGAAAATACTGGAAATACACAATAGGTCAGTGGAAAGAGAAACAGTTAACGTTTCAGGTTCAAAACCTTTTATTGAGAAAGAGAGAAAACAAGTTTGTTTTCAGTAGCAGAATAGGTGAATGTGGGAAGTGAAGAACAAAGGGAGTGGCTCATAAAAAGTGAGACTAAAAGTGTTACTGTGCAGCAGGTGCACATTATCCACGTTATATATTGCAAGGCTGTAAAAGACAAATCGAGTCAAAAAGGATACAAAGTGCTGGAGTAACTCAGCGGGTCAGGCAACATCTCTGGAGAACATGGATAGGTGACATTTTGGGTCGAGACCCTTCTTCAGACTGATTGTGGGGTGGGGGGGGGGGGGGGGGGGGGGGGGGAGGGGGCCAAAAGATGATAGGCAGTGTTGGAAGGATTTGTGTGTTTGACCTGCATTCTGAATCTGGCTATAACGTGGGGCCTGATTGCCCGCTTAATTATGATTCAGATCCAGAGAGCACACAAAGAACATTTTGTACTGCAATGGTGAGTTTCTCGAGCAAGTCGGTTTATTCATGCCTTTACAGTATATCCTAGGAAGCACTTTGAGCAGACCCAGGTGCTTCACTGACTTAAAACACTCACATTTCATTCCATGCGTGTTACAATGGTTACATGTGGATTTTACATTTTTGGAATAATTCACAAGTAACCTACTTTTTGTAATCTTTAATCCTTGTTTTATCTCTGCTGGAGTTGCCTCGAGCTGATTCACAGGACTTTTCTTCCTGAGCTTAAAAAAACATTTTCCTATTTGTTGTGTAAATGGGAATGGGTGTCATAAAGTCTTACCTCGTATTCAGTTTTATTACTAGCTAGCTACACCTTGCAATCTAAATCTTCCCGAACCTGATTACTGCCTCTCCTAACGTCCTTTAAATTGCCTTCACTATGTTGGCCTCATTTCCCATCATGCTTCTCCAGCGTGTAATGCTCTTGGGTTAAAAATATTACAAATTTGCTCATTTTTATAAAACAATTCCAGAAATTCCTACACCAGGCAGAAATTACCAGTTCTTACACGGATAAAAGACAGACAGATTTGGGGTGGCACGGTGGCGCAGCGGTAGAGTTGCTGCCTTACAGCGCCAGATACCCAGGTTTGATCCTGACACCGGGTGCTGTCTGTAGGGAGTTTGTACATTCTCTCTGTGTACGAATGGGTTTTCTCCGGGTGCTCCTCATTCCTCTCATATCCCAAAGACTTACAGGTTTATAAGTTAATTGGCTTTGGTAAAGATTGTAAACTGTCACTGGTGTGTAGGATAGTACTAGCATACGGGGATCGCTGGTTGGTGCGGACTTGATGGGCCGAAGAGCCTGTTTCTGTGTTATATCTATAAACTAAATGAGGAAAGAAAGAGGTGAGCTACCTAAAGTTGGTGAATTTGAAATAGAGTCCAGCAGGCTGTCACATGTCTAGACAGAATATGAGGTGTTGTTCCTGGAACTTACGATGCAACTTGACTCAGCAGCACAGGAGGCCTCAGATAGATAGGTCAGAGTGGGAGTAGGAAATGAATTAAAGTAGCTGGCAACCAGAAACTCGTGCTCCCTCCTGCAGACTGAATATAGGTACTGTGCAAAGTGATCATCAACTGCATTTGGTTTCTCCAATGCTGTATGCTAGATTGGAAAGACCATAAGTAAATCACTGCTTATCCTGGAAAAGTTATGTTGGTCTCTGAGGTGGGAAGATGTTGTTGCCTTTTCCTGTGATCACATTGGTAAACTGCCATAACATGGGGTGGGTTTGGTGGGGCCAGAGTCATAGAGTGGTACAGTGTGGAAACAGGCCTTCGGCCCAACTTGCCCACATCAGCCAACATTTCCCAGCTACACAAGTCCCACCATTTGGTCCATATCCCTCCAAACCTCTCCTATCCATGTACCTGTTTAACTGTTTCTTTAACGTTGGGATAGTCCCAGCCTCAATTACCTCCACTGGCAGCTTGCTCCATACAGCCACCACCCTTTGTGTGAAAAGGGGCTGGTGGAACTTTTGAAGGAATCCTGTCATCCAAGGAATCGATATGATGAACCTACACTTCATTGCTTTCACAGCTAGAATATACTTCCTCAGGCAAGGAGATAAAACCGTACCCAATACACAACATATGGTCTCACCTTCTACAACTGCAGTACGACATCACTGTTCCTATATTTAAATTATCTGGCTATATAGGAGGACATCTCATTTGCTTTCTTAATACTCTGCTATTCCTGAATGCTTACTTTCATCAACTGGTGTAAATATCTCATTACACCTCCCCTCTTTCCTATTGTACCACGCTTTGGATAACAAGCTGCTTTCCTATTTTTCTCTTTCAAGGTGAATAACCTTACACCTAACCACATAACATATCCATTTACATTTTACCAACTTGCTCAACCTATCCAAATCACATTGAGCCTCTCACATCCTCCTGTGCATCCTCCCACATAGCTTTGTGTTGCCCACAAACGATGTGATGTTACATGTACAGCTGGGATTCCAGCACTGAACCTTGCAATACCCCACTGTTCACTGCCTGCCTTTAAAGGAGAGGGCTTCTTTACTCCCACTCTTTCTTTCCTGTCTGCTGGATGCCTGTACATTAGCCTCGATTGCATGTGCATTAGTTTTAGACAATAGACAATAGACAATAGGTGCAGGAGTAGGCCATTCAGCCCTTCGAGCCAGCACCGCCATTCAATGCGATCATGGCTGATCACTCTCAATCAGTACCCCGTTCCTGCCTTCTCCCCATACCCCCTCACTCCGCTATCCTTAAGAGCTCTATCCAGCTCTCTCTTGAAAGCATCCAACGAACTGGCCTCCACTGCCTTCTGAGGCAGAGAATTCCACACCTTCACCACTCTCTGACTGAAAAAGTTCTTCCTCATCTCCGTTCTAAATGGCCTACCCCTTATTCTTAAACTGTGGCCCCTTGTTCTGGACTTCCCCAACATTGGGAACATGTTTCCTGCCTCTAATGTGTCCAATCCCCTAATTATCTTATATGTTTCAATAAGATCCCCCCTCATCCTTCTAAATTCCAGTGTATACAAGCCTAATTGCTCCAGCCTTTCAACATACGACAGTCCCGCCATTCCGGGAATCAACCTAGTGAACCTACGCTGCACGCCCTCAATAGCAAGAATATCCTTCCTCAAATTTGGAGACCAAAACTGCACACAGTACTCCAGGTGCGGTCTCACCAGGGCCCGGTACAACTGTAGAAGGACCTCTTTGCTCCTATACTCAACTCCTCTTGTTACGAAGGCCAACATTCCATTGGCTTTCTTCACTGCCTGCTGTACCTGCATGCTTCCTTTCAGTGACTGATGCACTAGGACACCCAGATCTCGTTCAACATCCCCTCTTCCTAACTTGACATCATTCAGATAATAATCTGCCTTTCTATTCTTACTTCCAAAGTGAATAACCTCACACTTATCTACATTAAACTGCATCTGCCATGTATCCGCCCACTCACACAACCTGTCCAAGTCACCCTGCAGCCTTATTGCATCTTCCTCACAATTCACACTACCCCCTAGCTTAGTATCATCTGCAAATTTGCTAATGGTACTTTTAATCCCTTCATCTAAGTCATTAATGTATATCATAAATAGCTGGGGGGACATTGTTCAAAATCTCCCGGCTTTCATCTGATGATTACGCTTATTCTTAATTTCTTGTGTACAACACATGAGGATTTGCCAGGTACAATATATGTGATTCCTCACGTGGTCCAGGTTTTATTTTTGACCTATGCATAATGTGGATTCCAGACATGGTGGTGATATCTTCCTGATTTCCTTCTCACAATCTTGAAGGGAAGTGACCAAAGTGGGCTATTTGGAAACAAGATGAGATGTATTTGGGTGAATACACATCTCGGATAAGTGCTTTTTAGTGCACACACTAACCACACTGAATGCATCATTTTTGGTGCGATTCGTATCACATGGCTTTTTATAGCTTACTAAATTTTCAAATACGAGTATATTTACCATATTAATTCAACTTGGAGGCACAAGAGTGTGTCTGGTGGGGTGAAAGGTAAGAACTCAGTGAATTCTACCCCTGAACATAGGATCCCCCCAGGGTTGCGTCCTTAGCCCCCTACTGTACTCCCTGTACACACATGACTGTGGGGCCAGGTTCAGCTCAAACTCCATCATCAAGTTTGCTGATGACACTGTGGTGGTGGGCCGGATCTCCAACAACGATGAAAGGCCTACTGGGAGGAGGTGGCTGATCTGGCACTCTGGTGTCAGGACAATAGCCTCCTCTTGAATGTCACTAAAATGAAGGAGCTGATTGTGGACTTCAGAAGGGCTAAACATCCAAGGACGTACACGCCACTGGAGATAAATGGGTCTACTGTGGATAGGGTGAGCAGTTTTAAATACTTGGGAGTCCGCATCATAGAGGATCTGACATGGGCAACGCACATTGCCGCACTGGTGGGTAAGGCAAAGCAGCGCCTTTACCACCTTAGACAACTGAGGACATTCAGAGTGTCTCTGAGGATCCTTCATTGCTTCTACTCTGGGGCTGTAGAGAGCATCCTGTCCGGCAACATTACAGTCTGGTTTGGGAACAGATCTGCCCAGGACATGATGGTCCTGCAGAGAGTAGTGCGTTCGGCAGAACGCACCATGGGAACTACACTCGTCCCCCTGCAGGACCTATACATCAGGAGGTGCAGATCCAGAGCAAGCAAGATCATGAGGGACCCCTGCCATCCCAGCAACGGACTGTTCCAGATGCTACGATCAGGCAAACGCCTCCGCTGTCACGCTGTGAAAACGGAGAGGATGAGATGGAGTTTCTTCCCACAGGCCATCAGGACTGTCAACTTTTATAACTCCAGAGACTAAATTTTTGTCTACACTATAGTAACTTATTAACTTTATTTATATGCTGTAACTGTAATTCTTTTTTGTGCACAATTCGCAGGCATTGCCACTTTCATTTCACTGCACATCGTGTACATGTATGTGACAAATAAATTTGACTTGACTTGATTTCAACTTGATTTGTTTTAAATCTGTGTATTCTGATCAAATTTTAACCACAGACCTAACATTTCAGAAATCTCTTGTTGTTTATATTATGAATTGCAATAAACCCCTTTAAGAATCGCTTTTCAGCAATAATGCAAGAGCAAATTGCTCTTGGAGCAGGATGTGAGTGGTGGTAAATGAAGTGTATTTGCTGGCCATTTGACACACTGACTGAGAGGTCCAATCCATTTCTAGGAACCTGCATCCTTTGATGTCAAGAGATTATAAACATCTTGTTGGCACTGCCTATTGGCACTATGTTAGCTGATATGTTCAACTCACCGACCTGTCAACTTCCCAGTGCCCCCAGTTTGGAAGTCTCTGATAAAAAAGTGCATTATTTTACAGCCAGATAAGAGTAGGCATGTTAATACTCAGTAAAGTATGAGAACTTCCATATTTTGTACTATGAATATCATTCAGGACAAGCCACTTATTCCACCTATTGCTTTAAATATTTTCTTTATCTTTTATCTAAGTTATCAATTTAATTAAGGGTAAACAGATATACTTTCAACGCCTTTAGTTAAAATATTTTAATAATTTGGAATATTTCAACCATAAAATTAATAGTATTCGCTTCAGTGGATTATCAGTAACGCAAGCTGACATCTCTGCTGGAATGTTTACCTATCATCACTTAAGAAAAAGGATGTCTGCACAGCCAGTGAGCAGAGGTGTTAATGACGTGAAATGCCAATAGGCATTAGCTCGGATTAGCAATTAAGTGATGGGAAGAAGAATAAACTGGGTATTTGTCAAACATGAAATAATTCCTTAAGTATCTTCTGCCACAAGCCTGGGAAATGTAATTGCTGGGGTATTGATCAGGATTTATATTGCCTAGTGGCATGGATGGAAGAGAAAGCAACTGGAAGGCAGCAGTATTGACTATCCATTCCAGGAGTTAATGGTTTGTGATGCCTGTTGTTATTGTGACTTTTCTCGGTGAAAAATATTTCCTTTGACAGAATGAATGAGTAAATATAGTGCTGTATGAAAAATGGCTCTTCTGATTTCATGTAATATTGTAGATAGGCAATTTTATCCATGATATTGAACATCACTGGGAAATCACATGAAACACTATATTGTAACAGAATTATCCAATAGACTTTCAAATCAATGATTTTCATCTTGATGCACAGTAAGACTGAAATACATTTAGAATCTTTTTAGGATAAACCGTTTAGCAGAAGTATTAAACTGTAGAGAAACAGTTCCTCAATCCATCACAAAATAGTGGATATTCCACTCAACAATATTGACATTTTGAGAGAACTGGCCAATGTCCAATAAAAGAAAAGCATTTTAAAGACTATGCGTTGCCATTATTGGGTGCTCAGGCTGACTCCTGGTGAAAAACAAATGCTGATTTTGGGATGCTGCTATGAGCTAAGTTGACCCTGTCCTGATGTGACTCAGGAAACAGGTACTTTGGCAGAGTTAATATGCAGTGTTATTTGAAGATGGATGGAAGTGAAGAGAGGAACAGGGATAACGTGGCTTCCTACAGGGACATATACAAGTCTAGAGGGCAACATGTTAATCATAGACCAATCAACGTGTAATTTAAAGAAGGAAAGAAAAGCAAACTAACCTTGTATTTTCCCTATCACCTACCTGTTTTGTCCACATATATTTAACCTCAGAGCAACTATTGTTTGTCAAGTCTGTAAATTGGTCAGCCTCAGATTCAAACACGAAATTAGATCACCGAAAATACGTTAGAATTTATATTTTAAATGTAAATGTAAGAAACAGCTGGAGAAAGCCATTCATCCCATTGTTCCTGGTGAAAAGATGATGGCCTTTCACTTCAGTAATTTCTTGCACTAATCCCATAGTTTGTGACTTAATATCTAAAAGTCTGTCAACTTCTGTCATGAATATACTCAATCGCTGAGCTACCACAGCACTCTCAGACCAAGAATTCAAAAAAATCCTCTTTCCCTGGGTGAAAAAATGTTTTCTTGTTTCAGTCCAAAATGGCTGATCTCATGGTATTTGTGTGACAATAGACAGTACACAATAGACAATAGGTGCAGGAGGAGGCCATTTGTCCCTTCGAACCAACACCACCTTCAATGTGATCATGGCTGATCATTTTCAATCAGTACCCCGTTCCTGCCTTCTCCCCATACCCCCTGACTCCGCTATCCTTAAGAGCTCTATCTAGCTCTCTCTTGAATGCATTCAGAGAATTGGCCTCCACTACCTTCCGAGGCAGAGAATTCCACAGATTTACAACTCTCTGACTGAAAAGGTTTTTCCTCATCTCCGTTCTAAATGGCCTAACCCTTATTCTTAAACTGTGGCCCCTGGTTCTGGACTCCCCCAACATTGGGAACACGTTTCCTGCCTCTAACGTGTCCAACCCCTTAATAATCTTATATGTTTCGATAAGATCCACACTCATCCTTCTAAATTCCAGTGTATACAAGCCTAGTCGCTCCAGTCTTTCAACATATGACAGTCCTGTCATTCCGGGAATTAACCTAGTAAACCTACACTGCATGCCCTCAATAGCAAGAATATCCTTCCTCAAATTTGGAGACCAAAACTGCACACAGTACTCCAGGTGCGGTCTCACTAGGGCCCTGTACAACTGTAGAAGGACCCCTTTACAGAACTTTGTCATTCGGTACAGCTACCGAACGAAATTACATTTTCAGCAGTCACAGAACACAACAAAAAAGAAAAGAACACAGGACACACGACCCCAACACAAACATCCATCACAGTGACTCCAAACACCCCCTCACTGTGATGGAAGGCAACAAAACTTCCACTCTCTTCCCCCACGCCCACGGACAGGCAGCTCAACCCCTACCGAGGCGACCGACACGCACAGCTCCCGCAAGGGGATGGAAGGCCCCGCGGCCGAGCCGCACCGGGCACTGAAACGTCCCGCGGCCGAGCCGCACCAGCGATGTTAAGTCCAGCGGCCGAGCCGCGCCGGGCGATGGAAGGCCCCGCGGGCGATCGAAGGCCCCGTGGCTGAGCCGCACCGAGCGCTGAACCGTCCCGCGTTCGAGCCGCACCGAGCAATGGAAGGCCCCGCGGCCGAGCGCACCGGGCACTGTTAGGTCCTGCGGTCAAGCCGCGCGGGGCAATGTTTGGTCCCGCAGCCGAGCCGCGCCGGCGATGTTAAGTCCAGCGGCCGAGCCGCGTCCCGGGGAAGAGATCTAAAAAAAGAAAGGATTCCCCCACCCCACCCCACCACCCCCCGCCACCCCCCCCCACACATACACAGCACAAACAAAACAAAAAGGAAAAAAGACAAACAGACTGCCAGCGAGCCGCAGCCGTTAGGTTTCAGAGCCCACCACAGCACAGAGTCTGCCTTGTTGAAGGTACACAACGACCTGCTTCTCGCCATCGACACTGGCGACTGTGCAATCCTGCTCCTTCTCGACCTCAGCACAGCGTTCGATACAGTGGACCACACCATCCTTATTGACCGTCTCCGGTACGCGGTTGGCATTGATGGCACTGCCCTGAGCTGGTTCGCTTCGTACCTCAAAGATACCTCAAAGATCGCCATCAACATAGGCAGTTATTCCTCTGCTCCAGCTAGCCTCTCCTGCGGAGTTCCACAAGGTTCCATCCTAGGCCCCATTCTCTTCTCTCTATACATGCTCCCCCTTGGCCAAATCATGCAAAGGCACGGCATTTCTTTCCACTGCTATGCCGATGACACTCAGCTTTACCTCCCCCTGAAACCCAACAACCAGTCAAATTTAAACAGCCTCTTACACTGCCTTGAGGACATAAAATGTTGGATGGCACAGAACTTCCTCCAATTAAATGAGAGCAAGTCTGAGGTCATCCTATTCGGCCCCCCTGACTCCATCAAATCGATAACAGGCAGTCTTGGAAGTCTATCCTGCCTAGTCAAACCGCATGTCAAAAACCTCGGCATGATATTTGACTCTGCATTAAAATTTGATAAGCAAGTCAACGCTGTGGTAAAAGCCAGCTTCTTCCAACTTCGAACCATAGCTAAAATCAAACCTTTCCTCCAATTCGACGACACAGAAAAAATCATTCACGCTTTCATTTCCTCCCGCCTAGACTACTGCAACTCCCTATACACTGGGATCAGCCAATCTTCCCTGTCCCGCCTGCAACTGGTCCAAAACGCCGCAGCGAGACTCCTGACGGGTACCTGTAAAAGGGACCACATCACCCCGATTCTGGCCTCTCTCCACTGGCTCCCTGTACGGTACAGAATCAACTTCAAGCTCCTCCTATTCACATATAAAGCCCTAAATGGACATTCCCCCCCCCCCCCCCCACATCAAAAATCTTCTAACCCCCCTCTCTAACTCCAGGTCCCTCAGGTCGGCCGACTTGGGGCTACTCAATATCCCGCGGTCTAGGCTTAAGCTCAGGGGTGACCGCGCTTTTGCGGTTGCAGCTCCTAGACTGTGGAACAGCATCCCTCTCCCCATCAGAACTGCCCCCTCCATCGACTCCTTTAAGTCCAGGCTCAAAACCTATTTCTACTCCCTAGCGTTTGAGGCTCATTGAGGAGGCGCTGTGAACTGTTTGCGTGCTACTGTATGTTTCTTTTTCTTTTTTCCTTAGTACCTAATCAGATGTGCAGCACTTTGGTCAATGTGGGTTGTTTTTAAATGTGCTATACAAATAAAATTGACTTGACTTGACTCCTATACTCAACTCCTATACTCAACTCCTCTTGTTATGAAGGCCAACATTCCCTTGGCTTTCTTCACTGCCTGCTGTACCTGCATGCCTCCTTTCAGTGACTGATGCACTAGGACACCCAGATCTCGTTGTATGTCCCCTTTTCCTAACTTGACACCATTCAGATAATAATCTGCCTTCCTATTCTCACCATCAAAGTGGATAACCTCACACTTATCCACATTAAACTGCATCTGCCATGCATCCGCCCACTCACACAACCTGTCTAAGTCACCCTGCAACCTCATAGCATCTTCCTCACAGTTCACACTACCACCCAGCTTTGTATCATCTGCAAATTTGCTAATGGTACTTTTAATCCCTTCATCCAAGTCATTAATGTATATTGTAAATAGCTGCGGTCCCAGCACTGAGCCTTGCGGTACCCCACTAGTCACTGCCTGCCATTCTGAAAGGGACCCATTTATCCCCACTCTTTGCTTTCTGTCTGTCAACCAATTTTCTATCCATGTCAGTACCCTACCCCCAGTACCATGTGCTCTAATTTTGCCCACTAATCTATGTTGGACCTTGTCGAAGGCTTTCTGAAAGTCAAGGTACACTACATCCACTGTCAATTTTCCTAGTTACATCCTCAAAAAATTCCAGAAGATTAGTCAAGCATGATTTCCCCTTCGTAAATCCATGCTGACTCGGAATGATCCTGTTACTGCTATCCAAATGCTCCGCAATTTTGTTTTTTATAATTGACTCCAGCATCTTCCCCACCACTGATGTCAGACTAACTGGTCTATAATTTCCCGTTTTCTCTCTCCCTCCTTTCTTAAAAAGTGGGATAACATTAGCTGCCCTCCAATCCACAGGAACTGATCCTGAATCTATAGAACATTGGAAAATGATCACCAATGCGTCCACGATTTCTAGCGCCACCTCCTTAAGTACCCTGGGTGCAGACCATCAGGCCCTGGGGATTTATCAGCCTTCAGTCCCATCAGTCTACCCAACACCATTTCCTGCCTAATGTGAATTTCCTTCAGTTCCTCCGTCACCCTAAGATATCTGCCCACTAGAACATCTGGGAGATTGCTTGTATCTTCCTTAGTGAAGACAGATCCAAAGTACCGGTTCAACACGTCTGCCATTTCCTTGTTCCCCATAATAAATTCCCCTGCTTCTGTCTTCAAGGGACCCACATTTGCCTTGACTATTTTTTTCCTCTTCACGTACCTAAAGAAGCTTTTGCTATCCTCCTTTATATTATTGGCTAGTTTACCCTCGTACCTCATGTTTTCTCCCCGTATTGCCTTTTTAGTTAACTTTTGTTGCTCTTTAAAAGAGTCCCAGTCCTCTGGCTTCCCACTCTTCTTTGCTATGTTATACTTCTTCGCTTTTATTTTTATGCTGTCTTTGACTTCCCTTGTCAGCCACGGGTGCCTCTTACTCCCCTTAGAATCTTTCCTCCTCTTTGGGATAAATTGATCCTGCAACTTCTGCATTATTCCCAGGAATACCTGCCATTGCTGTTCTACCGTCTTCCCTGCTAGGGCCTCCTTCCAGTCAAATCTGGCCAGCTCCTGCCTCATGCCTCTGTAATCCCCTTTGCTATACTGTGATACTGACACTTCCGATTTTCCCTTCTCCCTCTCAATTTGTAGAGTAAAACTTATCATATTGTGATCACTGCCTCCTAATGGCTCTTTTACCTTGAGTTCCCTTATCAGATCAGGTTCATTACACAACACTAAATCCAGAATTGCCTTCTCCCTGGTAGGCTCCAGTACAAGCTGTTCTCAGAATCCATTCGGAGGCACTTCACAAACTCCCTTTCCTGGGGTCCAGTACCAACCTGATTTTCCCAGTCTACCTGCATGTTGAAATCCCCCATAACCACCGTAGCATTACATTTTGCGACATGCCAATTTTAGCTCTCGATTCAACTTGCACCCAATGTCGAGGCTACTGTTTGGGGGCCTGTAGATAACTCCCATTAGGGTCTTTTTACCCTTACAAGTCCTCATTTCTATCCATACTGATTCTACATCTCCTGATTCTATGTCACTCCTTGCAAGGGAGTGAATATCATTCCTTACCAACAGAGCGACCCCACCCACTCTGCCCACCTGTCTGTCTTTTCTATACATTGTGCACCCCTGAATATTCAGTTCCCAGCCCTGGTCCTCATGTAGCCATGTCTCTGTAATTCCCACAACATCATACTTGCCAATGTCTAACTGAACCTCAAGCTCATCCACTTTACTTTTAATACTTTGCGCATTTAAATACAACACTTTAACTTCGGTATTCACCTCACCTCTCACACCGGTCACCATTGGCCCTGACCTTACTCTCTTATCCCATCTAGAACTTTCCTTCCCATTTATTCGAGAGTCCTTTGCAATTTCCCCTGTATTCGCTTCCCCTTTAACTCCATCTTCATATTCCCAATTTGTCAACCCCTCCCTCCCACCTACTTAGTTTACAGCCACACATGTAGCACTAGCAAACCTGCCTGCCAAAATGTTGGTCCCCCTGCTGTTAAGGTGTAACCCATCCCTTTTGTACAGGTCATCCCTGCCCCAGAAGAGATTCCAGTGGTCTAGAAATCTAAATCCCTGCTCCCTGCACCAACCCCACAGCCATACATTCATATCCCCGATCTCTCTGTTCCTGCCCTCACCAGCACGAGGTACAGGTAGCAATCCAGAGATAACCACCCTCGACATCCTCCTACTCAGTCTTCTTCCTAACTGTCTAAATGCACCTTGCAGTATCTCCTCTTCCTACAACTACTTGTGCACAACTACTTCCGGTTGATCGCCTTCCCTCACTAGGATATTCTGTAGCTGGTCCGTGATGTCTTGCATCCTGGCACCAGGGAGGCAACAGACCATTCTCAAGTCCCGTCTGCCGACACAGAATCTACTGTCTGTACCTCGGACAATGGAGTCACCCACTACTATGGCTCTTCCTGACTTTGGTTTCCCCGGTCGAGTCTCCTTGCCTGGATTAGAGCCACCAACATGTCCGTCGCTCGGACTGGAAGCATCTTCTGCTCTGACGGTTCCCAAGAGGGTGTACCTGTTTGCAATAGGCACAGCCACCGGGGTCTCCTGTAGTCCATGTTCACTCCCCCTTTGAAACGGTCTCCCACCTTCGCTCGACCTGGACCCTTGGCGTGACAGCCTCACAGTAGGTCCTGTCCAGGAAACTCTCGCATTCCCGGATGGCCCCGAGGTCATCCAGCTGCTTCTCCAACTCCACCACACGTCCATTCAGGAGCTGCACCTGGACACAGTTCTTGCAGGTGTAGCTCCCAGAAGCTCCAGCTGAGTCCCTACCTTCCCACATCCTGCAGGAAACACACTGCACCAACTTGTCCGTCATTTCTTTAGTGTCAAAAAACAAATCAGGCTCAAAACAAGCATATCCTCACCGAAGATTCGCAGCTAAAGACTCACACATTTCTCACAGGGCACTTCCCTCGACAGGGCCGCACCCCTTGTGCAAGCCTTGTTTATATCAGTCACTACATTGACTAATTGACCAATTTACCAGACTTCTAATTTAATTGATCAGCCAATCCCCACACTCACTTGTATCCTGCCTTCCTCTGACTAGCTGGGAGGTGTGCACTTCACTGAATGACTGCTAGTATCCCTTTGGTGCTCTTTTTTAAACGGACTTTTATCTGCAATTCACACTTACTTACTTTCAGCCAACGGTCTTCCTTGTTGCTGCTGCTGCTCTCCCGACCTTTACTGAATGATATTCCACCCATTTATCTCCCTTCTTGTGATAAATGCTTTCAGATGTTACTAAGAGTAGGAATTTGGTGGATCCACATTGTTGCGTAATCCTTTTACAAAATTCTCCAAACAGCAGGAAAACAAGGTGATAAAACAGTGGAATATCAAGGCTGAGGTCTTAAATACCACCTACCCCTTTAGAAAACAGATGATGTACTTTCTGCATAACATCATATTCAAACCCCTTGAATAAGCAAATGAAATGTTTTTGTACAGCAGGACAATGTATCAGCACATATAGGTATGTTTTATTATTTTTAATTTAAATGAACACTGAGCTTGTATTTATTAAGATCCTTTTAGTGGTCAGAGCTTCCATCTTTAAGACAAGATGCAAACCTGAATTTTATCTGCCCTTTTAAGTAGATGTATGTAAGTATCATGGCAAAATACAAATAAACAGTGGAAGCTCACAATATTATTGGGTATATTTAATGGACCAAATTGCTACCAGCCTCTCTCCCCACCCACGATTTATGTCTATGGCTGCACCCACCATTTGTAGCCCTGCAGTTCCAAATGGCTTTGTGCTGGCTGCTGCAGCCATCTCATAAAGGGACATTTCCCCCCAGCGTGCAGTTTCGTGATGCGAAGAGACGCACACTGTACAGAATGCTCCTGCACATTCTGCACCTCCTTGTCTTCATCTACCGTCCTGACACATCTTGGCGGTCTGTGTTACCATCTGAAGGCGGGGGCGGACCTCAGTGGGGGTCTCTCTACAAGGGAGTCGTTCCCCTTTACATCGGGGACCTGGGGTGGAGAGTGTTGCACAGAGCGGTGGCGTGTAATAAACTGTTGAGTCGGTTCACGGGCTCGTCGACCGCCTGTATTTTCTGCGGTGAGGAAGAGACCGTGTTCCACGTGTATATGGAGTGTGAGAGGTTACTGCCCCTGTACCAATATCTGAAGGGGTTGTTCCTCAAGTTTTGGTTACACTTTAGTCCTACGATTCTAGTGTTTGGACACAAGGCAAGGAGTGGGGAGGGTCGTTCGGGGGGGTGGGACCTCCCTGTCGGTTTGCTCTTGGGCCTGGCCAAGATGGCCATTCGCGGGTCCAGGCAGCGAGCGGTCGATGGTCTTGCCAGAGTCGGCTGCCTTCCCCTCTTCCGGGCCTACGTCCGTGCGCGCGTGACCCTAGAGAGGGAACACGCGGAGACCACGGGGACTCTGGAGGCCTTCCGTGGGCGCTGGTCACCGCGGGGGGTTGAGAGCATTGTAAATAATGAAGGCAACATTGCATTATAATGATTACTTGATGTTTTGTAACCTCTGAATGTGGTTTTGATGTGATGTATCATGTGTTTGTGCTGAATAAAGTCTTTGAAAAGGGAAGAAAAAAAAGAAGAAAAAAAGGGACATTTCCCTTTGTTCTTTCCATGCCTCCACCTTCTCGGTACCTTAAATCGTGCTTGTTTATAACTGCCTGGTTCTGATGAAAGTTCATCAACCTGAAATACTAAGTCTCCACAGATGTTGCCTGACCTGCTGAATACTTATAACATTACCCTTTTGATTTCGGATACTCGAGTATTTTAGTCTCATTACTGATGGTGCAATTTTGATTTGTTCCAGCGTTTAATAAAGTAGTATTATTTACTCCCTGATAAACTTTAGGCTCACAGTCTACAAGTTTTTTTTAAAAATTACCCTAAATTAAGACGTCCTCTGTCACATCCTCTAATAAACTTTAGGTAATATCTCAAAGTAAGTAAGCAAATGCTCGTGCGACATGTGTTTATGCCCAATCCAGTGTTATTTATATTTAGTTCAAGGTCAGATCATTTGTCTGCATACATATTCTTTGGATGAGAGCTTGTCTGTTATTTGGGATGCTAGTAGACTGTCAAGTCTCATGTTTTTGACCCTAGAGCAACAGTATTTCTTTCCTCTTTTCGCATAACCACGTCTCTCTGGTCTGTACTCTTCCCCCAACAAGATAACTTGCCTTCAGGAATATTTCCACTCATTCCATGTACAGGATTGATGGCCAACTGTGCTTTTATTTCTCTAGCTCTCCAACTTATCTTCTGAATCCATTCCATTATTAATGTTCTCTGCCTCTTTGTTCTACATCACTGTCCTGCTCGTCCCTCAAGCAGCTAGATCTCCAACTCGATGCTGGTGTCGTGGCTGGGCTGTGTAATATTGCTGCTTGCAATGTTCGAGCTTTCAACAGAACATCCTTTATTGAAGGCAATAAATTATCAAATAATTGCATTATTTATACAGCAGTGTGTCAAAAGACATTGCACATGGTTCAATCAGTTTCCTAAAAAGCATACCTGTAAGCTCAAAAAACAGTCGCTAGAGCAACGTGCAGTGAAATGTGTCCCTGATTAGGGGCAGCGTTGATCGACTCAATGTAATACCACGTGTTTATGTATTTGTTGAGATCTAAGACTGAATGACAAGGCTCTTTCTCAAATTGCTCTTGGGAACAACTTGGTGGGCAACCTTCAAGATCTGTTGCAGGCCTTCTCGTAAAGATACCTCACAATAGTTCCAAGATTTAGGTACAGTGCATTCAAAATATATTCAGACCCCTTCCCTTTTTCCACATTTTGCTACATTACAGCCTTACTTTAAAATGGATTAAATTCATTTTTGTTTTCATTAATCTACACACAATACCCCATTTTTTTTAAAGCGAAAACAGATGTTTAGAAATTTTTGCAAAGTATTTAAAAAGAAATAACTGAAATATCACATTTAAATAAGTATTCAGACCCTTTACTCCGTATTTTGTTGAGGCACTTTTGGCAGTGATTACAGCCTCAAGTCTTCTTGGGTATGAGGCTACAAGCTTGGCACACCTGTATTTGGGTAATTTCTCCCATTCTTCTCTACAGATCCTCTCAAGCTAGGTCAGTTTGGATGGGGAGTGTCAATACACAGCTATTTTCAGGTTCCTCCAGAGATGTTCGATCGGGTTCAAGTCCGGGCTCTGGCTGGGCCACTCAAGGACATTCACAGACTTGTCACGAAGCCACTCCTGCGTTATCTTGGCTGTGTGCTTCGGGTTGTTGTCCTGTTGGTGAACCTCCGCCCCAGTCTGAGGTCCAGAATGCTCTGGAGCAGGTTTTCATCAAGGATCTCCCTGTACTTTGCTCCGTTCATCTTTCCCTCGATCCTGACTAGTCTCCCAGTTCCTGTCGCTGAAAAACATCCCCACAGCATGATGCTGCCACCACCACGCTTCACCATAGGTATGGTATTGGCCAGGTGATGAGTGGTGCCGCTTGGCATTCAGGCCAAAGAGTTCAATCTTGGTTTCATCAGACCAGAGAATCTTGTTTCCTTCGTCTTCATGGCTTGGTTTTTGCTCTGACATGCACTGTCAACTGGACCTTATATAGACAGGTGTGTGCCTTTCCAAATCATGTCCAATCAATTTAATTTACCACTGGTGGACTCCACTCAAGTTGCGGAAACATCTCAAGAATAATCAATGGAAACAGGATGAACATAAGCTCAATTTTGAGTGTCATAGCAAAGGGTCTGAATACTTAAGTAAATGTGATATTTCAGTTATTTCTTTTTAATTACTTTGCAAAAATTTCTAAACACCTCTTTTCACTTTTTTATTGTGGGGTCTTGTGTGTAGATTGATGATAAAAAAAATTTTTAATCCATTTTAAAATAAGGCTGTAACGTAGCAAAATGTGGAAAAGGGAAGGGGTTTGAATACTTTCTGAATGCACTGTATGGGAATAATTAAAGAACAACATTATATTTCCAAGTCGAGGAGCGTGGCTCAGTAGGAAACATAGAGATGATGGTGTGGCTTATGCCTGTAACTCTTGTATTTCTTGATCAATGGTCCCATTGACAAGTGCCATTGAATTAGCCTGCGTAAGTAGTACATGTTGTGAATGGTGCACACTGCTGTGTCTAAGGACCGATGGTACAGGGAATTAATGTTTAGTAGAGGAAAAAGCCTGCAGATGCTGGTTAAAGTCGAAGGGAGACACACAATGCTGGAGTAACTCAGCGGGTCATGCAGCATCTCAGGAGAGAAGGAATGGGTGATGTTTCGGGTCGAGACCCTTCTTCAGACTGATGTCACGGGAGGGGGCAGGACAAAGATAGGATGTAGTCGGAGACAGGAAGACTAGTGGGAGAACTGGGAAGGGGAGGGGATAGAGAAAGAAAGCAGGGACTATCTGAAGTTAGAGAAGTCAATGTTCATACCGCTGGGGTGTAAACTACCCAAGTGAAATATGAGGTGCTGTTCCTCCAATTTGCGCTGGGCCTCACTCTGACAATGGAGGAGGCCCAGGACAGAAAGGTCAGATTGGGAAGGGGAGGGGGAGTTGAAGTGCTGAGCCACCGGGAGATCAGATTGGTTAAGACAGACTGAGCGGAGGTGTTCAGCGAAACGATCGCCAAGCCTGCGCTTGCTCTCGCCGATGTAGAGAAGTTGACACCTGCAACAGCGGATACCCTTGTATGGAACACCTCATCCTGGGCGCAGATGCGGCGTAGACGGAAGAATTGGGAGTAGGGGATAGACTCTTTACAGGAAACAGGTGGGAAGAAGTGTAGTCAAGATAGCTACTACAAACCTACTACAAACCTACTGACTCCCATAGCTATCTTGACTACACTTCTTCCCACCCTGTAAAGGCTCCTGACTTGTTTCTTACAGATAGTTAAGTTACACACTTCAGGATATTGGAACACTGACTCGCTCTTCATTTTCTCGTCAACATTTCAAGATGTTTATGGTGGGGGAATTGAATGTGAAAAGTGGATGGGGAAATTGTCTGTGGAACAAAATGGTGAATGCCTGGCCCTTTTGTGGTGTGAATGTCACCTGCCACTTATCCAATCATGTCCGAATGCAATCTTGTACACACTCCATGGAACATTTTATTTTCTAAGAAGTTGTAAATAAATTAAACATTGTGCAATCATCAGGAAGGAAGGTCTTTGATGGAGCACTAAAAATGGTTGAGCTAAGGACACTTCCTGAGGTATACCTGAGAAGGTGAACTTCCAACAACCACAACCATCTTCCTTTGTGTGAGATATCACTCTAGACTTTTGGACTTTTTAAAATCTTGATACCTATGACTTCCACTTTACCAAACCTCTTTTATGCCATACTTGGTCAAACGCTGCTGTTATGTCCTAAGCTGTCACTCTCAACCCATCTCTGGAATTCTTTTTTTTGGTCTTCTTGTACCACCTGATTTTCCCTCACATTTTCCCTCACTTTATTGATGATTGAGAGTAGTCTGATTGGGTAGTAAATATCAAGATTGGATTTCACCAGCGTTTGTCAAACTTGGGGAATTTTCAACATTGATGAGTAATTGCAACTGTCTTGGAATCGTTTGTCTCGAGGCACAGCTAATTTTAGAACACAACAATCCTCTGGAACACTGTTACCGTTGTGAGTATTTGATACGTCTGAGCTGTTGATAATCTATTAATACTGTTTTATGCAGTATATTAAAAGCTATTTGCACATTTTTACTTTAGAATGTCGCATTTGACCGTTGGCATGCATGCTAGAGATTATTTTTTAATGGATAGAACTTAATTTTGATAGCAACCAGAGTTCTTAATTTATTTTCATTAATATGCGCAGGACACAGAATGAAAAACTCAAAGCTGAGAATGCCCAGAGTAAACAGAGTCATGAAAATGCAGTCAAGGAAGGGCAAATGCATCAGCAATCAATCTACAAGAAGGAGGTAGAAATCAATAGCAGCAGAGAACAAATCAAAATGTTACATGACCAGGTAGGCAAACAACATCTCAAAAGTTTGCAATCTCCTCCATTCAACCTTTGTGTCAATACAACTGAATATATGGAGTATATTGTATATATAATCATGACATGATATTTTAATTATTATAATGAATGGATCCTAAATTTTAGCAAAACCAGTAATTTGTATGTTAGTGCTTTGTTTTGTAACTGCAGATTATGATAGTTTTATCATCATAATTGCATTTTTAGCAACATTTACTGATATTCACAGAATACAGTATGGTACATTCCTTTCGGACCAAACATGACATTTGTGAGATTCAAATCTCTGCAGTGGCCTGCAGTTAGCCTTGGATTCTCAGAAGCTTCAATCAGCTGCCACTAGCACATGATGATATTCATTTAGAGGCAGGTGTGCTTATTTAAAGAGGGCCTGGCCAACTTTAGGTGTGTGCCATGGAGGCCTACAATGTTGAATGCAGTTGTACTGGATAGACATAGAAGGAATGGTTAAATCCTTGTGCTCCAATATTTTTTCCCACCATCTCTCTTCAGTATAAGACAGGGAGTTAAAACTGACACAAATTTTTTTTGTGAACTAGGTTTACTCACTTCAGATTTTGCCTTCAATTAGATTCAACTGAGGGAGGAGGAGCGCAACCAAATTTATGAAAAATTAAAATTAGAACAGACTAAACTACAGGAGTTACACAAGCACTTTCAGAAAATGAAGGATCAAGTAGGACAATTGGAAAGAGAGAGTGAAGAACAAAATGCGAAGTTGAAAGCCAATGCACTGGTGGTAAGTGGAGACTACTAAAATGTTTGCATCATGTATTACAAACATAGTATAAAATAAAGAGATGGATATTTAGTAGTTTAATGCATAGTTCTGAGCAAAAAATATTTTAAATCCCCTTGCAGATTTTTAAAAATCAGAAATTGCATCAAATGTATTGGTTCACAATTGTACAGTAGTAGCCAATAGAAAGAAAGTCATATGTCTATCATTAATCGTACACTTTTAAAAGTTATGCAAATGGAATAGGATTCAATTTTATTGGGGAAATGTGGACTCAATGATGTTGACAGTTTGCAAGGATGGCAGTGAGTTGAACTCTTTTAGTTAGAAGCTACTCTGTTCCTGGACTACTTCCGAGTCCAGTCGAGGGTGAAACCCTGGATGTCACCGCCCGCCGAGTGGGTGTGTGGATCTTTGCCCGTGACCTGAGATCCACGATTATTTCCACACACCCTCTACTCGGGAGGTGCAAGTTCCTGAAGTTTCTCATCCGGTTGTGGAATAACTCCTGGAATAAACTGGTGCACCTGAAAGAATCAACACAGAGCACAGCGGGATATAGATCAATTACTGATGTGGGTGGAGAATTGGCAGATTAAGTTTAATCCAACCAAGTGTGAGGTGTTGTATTTTGGAAGAGGAAGGTATACAGTTCATGGCAAAACTCTTAACAGCATTAATAATAATAATAATATATTTATTTTATATAGCGCCTTAACACATGCACAAAGCGCTTTACAAATACAATTAACATAGAAACAAACAGACAAACAGACAAACTATCCTGACGGAAAAGCAGCGAATAATCAACGCCAGCGTCCTCTCACGTCAGGGTCCGGCAGTAGACATTAAAGAACACAAGACACACAGATACAATTTTTTACACAAAACAGCCATCACAGTGATTGCTCTAGGCATACCCTCACTGTGATGGAAGGCAAAGTCTTATCTCCTCCTCGTTCTTCTCCCGTGGCGCCACGAGGCGATCGAGGCTCATAACCCCTTGAAGCCCCCACCGGGCGATGGAAAGTCCCAGGGTCGAGCCGAGCAGGCCGATGAAAGTCCTGAGCCCCCACCGGGCGATGGAAAATGCCGCGGCCGAGCCACGCAGGGTGATGAGAGTCCTGAGCCCCCACCGGGCGATGTAAAGTGCTGCGGCCGAGCCACGCAGGGTGATGAAGGGCCTGCGGGCGGGTTGATCGTGCCTCGTGCTTCGGGGCGGTCGAAGCTGCTACGGCTGGAGCTCCCAAAAGCCGGTCGCCAGCCAGGGACCTGCGAGCTCCCGATGTTGCGGTCTGCAGGGCCCACGGCCGAAGCCTCCGAGATGGTAAGTCCAGGCCCTGCGACCGGAGTCTTCGAGGTCGATCCCAGCTGGAGGCCGCCGACTCCACGATGTTAGGCCGTTGCGCGAACGGAGATGCGACACGGTAAAGGTCGCATCTCCGTTGAGGAGGAGATTTAAAAAAAGGTTTCCCCCAACCCCCCCACCACCCCCCTACATACACAGAATTAAAAATAAAACAAAACGTACATTTAACATCAACAATGACAAAAAAACACAAAAAAAAAACCGGAGAGACTGCCAGTGAGCCGCAGCTGCAGAACACAGCCACGCCGCATTGAAGTAAAGAGGGATCTCCATAGCACCCTGAAAGTGCCAACACAAATGGATTGTGTGGTAAAGAAGGCGTTTGGTGTGCTTGACTTCATAAGTCGGGACATTAGGTAGAAGAGTCAGGAAGTCATATTGCAGCTTTATAAAACTTTGGTTAGGCTGCATTTTGAATACAGTGTGCAGATCTGGCCACCCTATTGCAGGAAGGATGTGGAAATTTTGGAGAAGAGGTTTGACAGAATGCTGTCAGAATTTGAGGCTAGTAGATGTAAAAAGAGTTTGGATAAATGCAAATAGTTTTCTCTGGACCATCAGAAGTTGAAGGGGGACCTAGCAGAAGTACAGTATACAACATATTGAGAGGCGTGGATAGGGTTAACAATCAAATCCTTTTTTCCAGCGTAGAAATGTCAAAGACGAGAGGGCAAAGCTTTTAGGTCAGACAGGGAAAGTTTGAAGGACAAGTATTTTTACACAGAAAGTGGTGGGTGCCTGGAATGCACTGCCTGGCTTGGTGGTGGAAACGAATACCATAGTGGCAATTAAGAGATTTTTAGATAGTAACGTGGATATGGAGGGAATGGAAGCATATAGATCACATTTAGTTCAGTTTAGTTTAGTTTAGTTTAGAGATACAGCGTCCACATCGACCTAGATCCCTGTACACTAGCACTATCCTACACACTAGGAACAATTTACAATTTTTACCAAACCCAAGTAACCTATAAATCTGTATGTCTTTGGAGTGTGGGAGGAAACCAGGGCACCCAGGAAAACCCACGAGGTCACAGGGAGTACGTACAAACTCTGTACAGGCATCACCCATATTCAGGATCGAACCTGGGTCTCTGGCACTGTAAGGCAGAACTCTACCGCTGTGCTACTGTGCTGCCCATAAACCAGCATCTGCAGTTTTTTGTTTCTACCTGTTCACTCTAGTTCTATGTCATCCCAATTTCTCATCCACTCCGAACACACTAGGGGCAATTTACAAAAGGCCAATTAACCTACAAACCTACCACATCTATGAGATGTGGCAGGAATCCAGAGCACCCAGAGGAAACGTGCGAACTCCACACCGAGGTCAGGATCGAACCCGGGTCTCTGGCGCTGTGGGGCTGCGGCTCTACCACATGCGCCACTGTGTCGCTTTTAAATGCGTGGAGGCAGAGGAAATTATTTTAATTTGGCAAAGCCATTGTGGGCCAATGGGCCTAGTCCTGTGCTGTACTATTCTATATTCTATGTAGCTATTTTAAATAACCAAAGTTATTGACTATTTGCAGGCCTGGATTCTAGTTCTCCAGGCTTGACTTCTGGCATTTATAGTCTTAACTATCCAGCTTGTGCGTGGCATAGAGCTCTGCTGCCCCCCTGCAATTATAGGGCATCTGTTTAACATTGCATCAATATCATAGGATGATGCAATCAAAATCCATTAGGCTTGTGTGGTACAGTTCTTCAGAGTGTCCTCAATCAGAATAAGTTCTTGAACACTAACTAGAATGGTGTGGCTGTAATGCACCTCCACTCTAAACAGCAAACACTATCTAAATGATGTTGGCGAATTTTAAGTAATGCTAATCACTGAAGACATGCCAGTATCCTGCGAGGTTCTCAGCCAATGAACAGCACAATTGGACTTTGGATACCCAGGACTTGTGTAGAGGCAACACAATATTGCCATCATTAGATCACACTTTGCAATTTATATGCCCATTTCAACTCTTTCCAATTTAGCACCCTTAAATAAATTAATGCATTCTGCCTTTTTAAATAATTCCCAATACCTCTACCATGCTTTTTCCATCCACATCTCTGCAAATGAAGTGAAAAATACTGCAGCTGTACAAGATCTCTAGTCCCATGTTCCCAATTCCATTGTAATTTTGTGCTTTAAGAAGTCCCACCCTAACAAATCGCTGCTGGAAGTCTTTGTCAGTATCCATTGCAAGTTTCTGATGCTGAATAATATTATCATGTCCCGTAATTCACAGATATACATCCTCTCCAACCAATTGCATGAACTTCACATAATTCACATTTGTTTGCCTTAATAATTGTAATAACTGCTATTTATCCAGAAATATTTATTTGCATTTGATATTGATAACAGCCTAGAATTTCCATACCTGCTATAGTGCACTGAATTTCACTAATATTAAATACATGTTTGAACAGGTTGCTAAAGGTTAAATAAATAGACGTAAATGTCAAAAAAATAAAAGTTCTAGTCTTCAACCAAATGTCCTCTTGAGAGAGGTTTACATTTAATTGAAAAAATGATTATCTTAATCTGCGGAATAGATCTGAATACATTTAGGTTTGGCACCAGAAATCCCCTTCTTTGGATAAACCAAAACACTTTCTAGATGGAATGAAGCTATATTTGGGTACATTCCTCGCTTTGTGAAAGGAACATAATGCATTGAAATGCGTACCTGATCCAGTTAAATATGTTTCTTATCATCCCTGTTAATCTGACAATATATGATGTTGATATTCTGTATTAAAATGAAGTTTCCGTCAGACTGTTGTTGAATGGTTCATTATAAAGGTTATAGATTGTAGTGTAACATTTTACATACATGTGTTTTACAACGTACAATGGTTTACAAATGAATAGTCACAAGAATTTAATATTAATTGAAATTAGAGATGAATTTTGAGTATGGTGTTCATTGAATATTGATTTGTTAGGAAGCTGCATTGAGTTCTGATTGCTTATTACAATTATGCTCTGATGGGATTATTTCCTTCTCTGCCAAAATACCTTCCTATTGACTATTACATTAATAAGGGTTTTACATGTACATCAGTAAATGTGCTTTAATGCACTAAACATTCAATTTTCTGGGCACATGACCATTTTTACTGACAAAGCAAGCATATCTGTTCAATCTGTTTCTAAATTTAGGAATTGCATTAGAGGTGAAGCAGCCAATTACTGCCATTTAGTAATCTGATAAAAATTCTACATGGCTTTGTTTCTTTTTGCTTAGTTATACAATTTTAGTTTTAAATTTAATTACATTGATATGCCAAACCTCAAGGAACAAACAAAGTTGACCTAGCACTTACTCCACCCATCTGCCACTGGTATCCACCTATCACTTGTGTAGGAAGGAACTATACATGCTGGTTTAAACCGAAGCTAGACACAAAATGCTGGAGTAACTCAGCGGGACAGGCAGTATCTCTGGAGAGAAGGAATGGGTGACGTTTCGGGTCAAGACCCTTCTTCAGACAAAGAAGGGTCTCGACCCGAAACATCACCAATTCCTTCTCTCCAGAAATGCTGTCTGTCCCGCTGAGTTACTCCAGCATTTTGTGTCTATCCACCTATCACTTGCTATGCTTTGCCCCACTCCCACCTCTTTTCCGGCTATCTTCCCCCTGCTACAATCCGTCTGAAGAAAGATCACAACCCATAACATTCCTCCACAGATGCTGCGTGACCTGCTGCGTTTCTCCAGTACTTTGTGTTTTGCTCAAGGCATCATATTATTGAACAGAAGAGTGGCAGAGTCAGTGTCAGGAGCTGTGCAGCCACTGTTTTAGGTTTATTTTTTGTTCATGGATTTTACCCAAGTGGAGATAAAGAAATTAAAATTCACAATATCCCTGACTTTATACATATCCATAAATGTAATGTATTTTTCAAAATAGCACGATTAGGATAGCTCTGAAGGCTTATCTGCAGTTTGATTAATCATAAATATTTTAATGGACAATATTTGTGAGAAGAGTCACAAGTAGCAACAGCTAAATTGATCATTCAATCCTTTGTGTTCCAGCTGAGGCAGAAGGAGGATCATATTTTGAGTCTTGAAGATAGTTTAGCACACTTGCAGAAGAAGCATCATGCTCTGTTTAACAAACACAAAAACTGTGAATCAGAGTTGGAACTTGCCCAAAAAAATCTTTTGTCATCTCACAAACAGAACAAATATTATGTTGAAGAGGTAAGTCAGCATTATTACACCATTGTGTCAGTGATATATTGTAGTATTATTGAAATGTGCTATAATAAATTATTAATCATTGACTATTTGATACATAAAGGAAACGCAGAGCGATGGACATTACAGGGTCAAACCAACTTTCAAAATATGCGATCCATTCTTTTTCTTAAATTTATTTTATATTGCAAAGTTTGCCCCCATCAATGTGAAATATTTTTCTAAGTTTCAATTATCCAATGTATGTATCGAGACTTCTAGGTGTTTACATTTGGATGAAAGCTACCTCTCTCTAATCAACCCCAAAATACATTTGATCTCAGAAATGAGATGGGTCTCCCATCTCCAAAATGGTCATGAGCAAGTTAATTTCATGGATTGAATCAAACTGACTAACCACCGACAGTTCTGCAGGGAATGTAGGCTGTCATCCGATTGGGCCTCGGCATGTCTTGGTCCTCTGTGTACATCTGGAACTGCTGGTCGAGCAACAGCTGGCTTGCTGGTATGTCTGACGCATTCTGCTGCTGGATTCACTATTGAGCTCTGCAGTGGAGCACTGGCATATGGACCATAAGTCCTACCCTTACTGCTAATTTTAAATCGAGAAAAAAATCCTGTGAGGGAGCTTAGTCCAAATGCCTGTAAAAGTTAAGTGCCTGTGCATAGGGTAGGTCAAAGCAGCATAATAACAAAAATTAATGACTATTTTTTGCCCAAGTGCAATTATATTGATCTTGATAACAATGCTGCATTCAAAAATATTTAGGTTTTTTTAAGATTGGAAATACAGCACGGAAACAGGCCCTTCGGCCCAGCGATCCCCGCACAATAACACTATCCTACAACACGAGAGACAATTTTACATTTCACAAAGTCAATTAACCTACATACCTGTACGTTTTTGGAGTGTGAGAGGAAACCGAAGATCTCGGACAAAACCCACACGGTCACGGGGAGAACGTACAAACTCCGTACAGACCCTAACCCTAGTCGGGATCAAACCTGGATCTCCGCCGTTGCCCTGAATTCCATTAGCCTTAAGATCTATATCTAACTCTCTCTTGAATACATCCAGTGAATTAAACAGAGAAACATAGAAAATAAGTCCTGGAGTAGGCCATTCGGCCCTTCGAGCCAGCACCGCCATTCAATATGATCATGGCTGATCATCCAAATTCAGTGCCCTGTTCCTGCTTTCTCCCCATATCCCTTGATTCCATTACCCCTAAAAGCTATATCTAACTCTCTCTTGAAAATATCCATATAATTGGCCTCCACTTCCTTCTGTTCCACAGATTCACAACTCTCTGGGTAAAAAAGTTCTTCCTCATCTCAGTCCTAAATGGCCTAACCCTTATTCTTAAACTGTGACCCCCTGATTCTGGACTCCTCCAACTCAGGTATATTGTTCCTGTATCCAGCCTGTCGAATCCCTTAAGAATTTTATATGTTTCTATGTTTCTATAAGACTCATATATGGAATATCTCAAATGTTGCAAATCAAGTGGGAATTTCCTGATATCTGATCTAATTTTATTGTTCACAGGAACTAGATTACATTTTAGACTCCCCAACAAGGCACAAGAGGTTCCTGTCAATTGACCATCTCCTAAATGACAAGTGCAGACAGCTACATTTTTTTCAAAATATACTTTATTCGAGAAATAAATATATACAAAACATGTTCCTTACAAAACTCCATCTGACTTTCTCGGAGGCTATATATATATATATTCAATACATACATTCAATACACACATTCAATACACCAATTACACAAAATTACCCCCCACCCTTGCCACCCATGTGGCCCACCGGCGTGGAATCCCTTCCCTTATTTTGGGGGGCATCTTCACCACACCCTACCCCCCATGTCCAGCAGCGGAAGGATCCTAGACTGTGGTCCTCCCCCACAGAGCCTTGGCGTTGGCTTCACCGAGCTTCAGTGCAGACAGCTACATGCTGCGTCTCTCCATTAGAGAAAAAAATCAGTGTTGTAATTTGCCTGATTTACTTTGTGAAGCTGACATTGTCATTCCACAGGTGAGTCGACACGAGGATACATTTGCCAAGCACCAGTCACAGTTGGATGTGACCCAGGAACAGGTACAAAAAACTAAACATGAGCTGCTGGCAGCAAACAAACTCATCCATGAGCTCAGACTGGAGCTAACAGCATGTCAGGGCACCCAGAAAGAAAACGTGGAACAGGTTTGTAACTTGCAAATGGAAACTAGCCCGTGCCTTCATTTCTTGCTAAGTTTCAATGTATCATTGAATGTATCAGTATCAGTGCCTCCATTGGTTTTCTGAATGCCTTACCTTTTTGGAAGTCGCATTGCCAGACTTGTAGGCAATGCATGAGTTTTATAATGATTCACGGCCACAACACCACCCGTATCATTTGTATAGTTTAGATATTGTACATTAAAAAACTCCCATTAATACGTTCTATTTGCGTAAACTGTAAAAGGTGTGTGATATGTGAGAGCAGTATATAATTAAATTGGTGCATTAATCTATTATAAAACAAGGTGAAAGATTTGTTGACAATCGGGATTCTTTATGTGAGCAATCATGAGGTTCTCGGCAGCAATGGGGAAAACTGATCCAATTTGCTCTTTAACACTTTCTCTTGGTGAGATTTACACATGTGGATTGTTAATGGCCTTGCTTGTTGTATCCTTTGAGAAATTGTGCATAGCAAAGGAGAATCTAAGAGGGAAAAGTAAAGGGCCTGTCCCAGTTACGCGATTTATAAGGCGACTGCCGGCCACTGTCAAAGTCATAGCAGATCGCCGAAAAACTTTTTAAAAATGTACCCTACGACAATGCCCGTGACAAGCTACGACAACCTACCACCTAGGTAACGGCAAGCTGCCGACAACCGGTGACCCAGTCTTCGCGACCTAGGACGTCCACTACGACAGGGACCACGACAAGCTACGACAACCGACATCAACCTGCACTTCAATGTTGGAGGATCACAATTCTCTGTTGCTGTTCTTTCTTCCTCCCTGGCATGTGATCGGGAATAACACTCAGGATCAGCGTAGGGATCACATTTCTCAGGGGCTGTTCTCTCTTGCTCTCTTGAAGGCGTTTTGAGATGACAATCGGGATCCCTGGAAGGGTCACAGTTCTCAGTGGTTCCTCTTTCTTTCTCGCTGGTGCGGGATTGGGATTTACACTCAGGATCAGCGGACGGGTCACACTTCTCCGCACCAGATCTCTGCTTTTCCCTGCCGTAATATAGAGAGTAATAACACTCGGGATCAGAGTACGGATCACAGTTCTCAGTGGCTTCCCTTTGCTGCTCTCTGGACCGAGTTTGGGAATTACATTCGGGATCGGTGCGTGAAGCACAATTCTCAGTGGCTACTCTTTGTTGTTCCCTGGCCTGGTATCGGGAATAACACTCAGGATCAATGTATGGGTCACAGTTTTCAGTGTCTTCTCTTTGTCGCTGTCTAGCTTCGTGCCGGGAATAACACTCGGAATCCGTGTATGGATCACAGTTCTCCGAATCTCTTCTTTGTTGTTCCCTAGCCTGGTATCAGGCGTTGCACTCGGGATCCGTGTACGAGTCACAGTGCTCTATGTCCACTCTGTGCTCTTCCCTATCCCTGGATTGTGATCTGCATTCGGGATCAGTGCATAGATCACAGTTCTCCGAGTCTCCTCTTTGGTCCTGTCTAGCTCTGTATCGGGAATAACACTCGGGGTCAGAATACGGATCACAGTTACCTGTGTTTCCTCTTCCTTGTTCCCAAGCCAGGTATCGGGAATAACACTCGCGGTCAGTGTACAGGTCACAGTTCTCTGTGGCCACTCTTTGTTCTTCCCTCGCCCTGGATTGTGATCTGCACTCGGGATCAGTGCGTGGATCAGAGTTCTCCGTGACGCCTCTTTGTTGCAGCCTGGCCTGGTATCGGGCGTTACACTCTGGATCTGTGTATGGATCACAGTTCTCTGAATCTCTGTTGTACCCTAGAAAGCGGACGTACACTCCGAACTAGGCAGCGTACCATGGCAGAATGACATTATCTGAAGACCAGCAGCAAACAGGTTAAAAATTTCAAACAGGTTCGTTTTTCCGCAACGAGCCGAGATCTGCTATGACTCATTGGGGACTACTCACGATCATGCCCGCGACACCCCCGGTGAACGTGCGGCGACAGCCTAGTTGTCGGTAGTCACCTTAAAAATCGCCTAACAGGGACAGGCCCTTAACAAACAACGAAAAATAAAAGTGGACAAAAATGAAGTGGTGCGTGAGATTGCTGCATAGCTGCTAATGAAAATAATTGCTATATTGGCATGGCAATTTGTCACCCTCTTTTCATGAGCCTGGGGCAGGCAATTGGGACTAGCTCAGTTCGCGAACTTGGTCAGCATGGACAAGTTTGATCAAAGGCTCTGTTCCCATGCTGTGTAGATCCATGATTCATTGTCTCCTCAGATAGTCAACTGCTAACTGCATTTTCCTTTTCAGTTAGGTGAGAAGAGTCGAGAGATAGCAAGCCTGAAAAACGATATTGCATGTAGTCAACAGAGGACTATGCAGCTGGCAGACGAAAGTGCAACATGTGAGGAGCGGATGAACAGATTGCACAATGAACTGAGAAAAATGCAAGAACTGAATCGGCGAGCAGAGGAGGAGGTAAGGGAGAGCTTCATCTGACTTCAAAGTGCAGATAAGTAATTAGGTACAGTTCATAACTGTAGATTCATATTTTTCTCACCTGTTTTTCTTCATATATATGCTTCTCCCTGAATTTATTTACCTGATTCTAGGTCCAACAATTACATTGTAATAACATGAGCAGGTTGTTACTTGTGTAAATTTACATATCAGCATTCTGTTTTGCCACACATAGCATTTCAGCAGATCCAAGCCTGACATCAAATGTTGGGGTTTATAAAAAGATCAGAGCAATGTGTATTTCATGCAGGAGCTGTATTTCCTTTTGCCACTGGAATATTTAATAGCATTATACTATTTTAAATTTACATTTTACATATAAAAGATCATTTTGCATGGTGATTAATTTTGTCAATATAATTGTTAGAATAAAATCTTCACATAAAAGTTGCAAACCACAAGATAAATGTAATTGCAGAATACATGCTCAAAAACATCTTAGGACTGAAATTCTTCAAGCACTTATCAACACTGCTGAAAAATTCCCAAGTGAATTATTTCATCAGAATTCCTCTTGCAACTCGTGTTTCTATAGTTTCACTCTATACTTTACATATTACCATTTATTAGTCAATTTAATCATCCCTATGTAGCACTGCAATAGGTTGGGATTTACTTGATAACAAGAGAATGTGAGGTAAACTCTACATAAGCCCCACTTTTTACAGTCTATACCCAACACGAGTGTTAAACAATAGACCTCAATTCATTAACTCAATTAGATTTGAAATAAAAACAACATTATACTCTTTCTCTAATACTGTACAAATGTAATTATATTGAGAGCCCTCAGAGATAGTAGCAGGTGAAAAACAGAAAGAAATAATTATTTTTTTTCCAAAACCAATGAATTTTGCTAAGGTCATCCTCGGTACTGATTAAATGTAAGAAAATGATGAGTTTTTTTTATAGACCAAGTGACATAGTGATTGCTTAAGGATTAACCTGGATATGGCACTAATATAACAGCAGCCAATATTAATGTAATCTCATCTCCACATATTCACACATTGGGCATGCTTAATCAGCAGATGCTTAATTAAAAATGCTTTGCAAATTAAACTTGTATTAGTTTCTGCATTAAGCTGTTTTCCATTGATTTTCCTTTGCATTTCAAATAGAAAGGTCATCTGCTGATGCTTCATCTCAGTAAACAAATGGTGTAGGTTTAAGCTATTCAAAGTACATTTTTCAGTCATTTCATGCAGGTGATTCAATGCATTTTGTAAGACTATTCTGTTGAATAGAATGTAAATTTCTTGTTTTAATTACATTGCAGGTACTAAATGACTTATAAATGTCCATTGTGTACCAATGTCAAGTATTTATCTTCCCGATCTGCTTGAATTTGTGCTTCCATGTACTCCCATTTTTGAAACTTTCCAGGGACCGTGTGAAAGTCAATACCATAGAGTATAAAGATTCAGACTACCCCACTGCGCAATACGTTGATATTGTAGCTTCTCTCCCATGTCTATCTAATGGCCATTGAGGATTTCCTATTCAAGACCCAGTTAATGTAAACCCGACTGACTTTCAGGCCATTTCTGCCACACAAGACCTTACCACTACCTTCGGTGTCCATCCTTGCCATGGTGACATTGGAATTTCTTCAGTCAGATTAGTGGCTCTAAAAGCAGCAGCAACCTTGAGTCAGGGTTGCACATGAATGGACAAGTCCTTTCTCCTCTACCCCAAAAGGAGGGATATTTCCCTCGTCACCCAAGTACTAGTTCCAGACCATTCTTAAATCACCAGATTGTTCCTAAACTGGCTAGTTTTTAGTTTATTTGAGAAGAAACCATACAGTCTATGTCTGTACTCTGTGTAGAGTTTAGAGTTTTCAAGAATGAGGGGTGACCTCATTAAGACATTCAAAATACTTAGAGGGTTCAACAATTTTTTTTTCTGGCTTTTTTGTCTTGAGAGTAATAATCTTGTCTCAGTCACAAAATAAGGAAAAGGCTGTTTAATCATAAATTTCCTCACTTAGGGGATGGTGAATCTTGGAATTTTCTATCCAAGAGGATTGCAGAAGCCTAGCCATAAAAGAGCACAGCACAAAAACAGACCATGTGGCCCATTATGTCAGCGCCGACCATGATGCCAGTCTAACTAATCCCATCGTCCTGACATGGTCTTCATCGCTCTATTCCCTTCCTGTTCATGTGTCTGTCTCTTGAACATTGCCATCAAATCTGCTATTCCAGTAAACTTTACCCCTTTGACCGTAAAACTAAGCCCTCTGTTTTTTGACATTTCAACTCTGGGAAAAGGTTCTGACAGTCCACCCAAACTTGAAGTCCGTGAAAGAGTCGCAAAGCAGAAGATAAAGCTTTCCCATTACGTGAAGAGGTCGTGTGAATCTTTAACCAACAACCAAATACAGGCCTGTTGTACGTGGCCTGAGGAGAAGAAAAAAAATCACTTTGCTGCTTATTTAGTCAGAAAATGGAAAATATCCCAAAGGCACCTTAAGAAATAGTTATGTTATGCACCGTCAGTGATTAAAAGCATGGAAAGAAATGCAAGACATTGCTTGTCAGATTGAGCAAAATTGTGATAAAATGGACCACATTGCAATGCAAATATAATCTAAGTAAAAGATCTTTCTTGTACCGCAGGCACATATGTATGAGAAGCGGTTAATGGAACTCAGCAGCCAGGTGATGTTGTCACAAAGAAAGTCCCACAAATCCATGAAGGAGCTTACTAGCAAGGATGAAGAGTTAATGATAATGAAAGTAGAATTGACCTCACTTCGAGAGAGGTATCATTCCAAGGATGAAGAGGTACTGTTTTATTCCAAATTATTGAGATCCTCATGATTTCTGGTAAAATTTAGAAGTGAAATCTTAAGAGATAGATTCAAGTATCTTTAAAAATGAAGGTTATTGGTTGTAATCTTGTTTTTTTTTATGTTGATGTACTTAAATGCAGCCCTCATTATCCCATGCTTTTCTAATCGTATGTCTGAGGTGCAGCCCAGAGCCCATCTTAAATCCTCACAAATATTCACAAATGTTTAAAATAGCATCAAAAGGTTTGAAATGCCTCCAAAAGAATAGGAATGTGTACAGATGTATTCATCCATGTACACATTTTCATTGTTAAAGCCAAGCCAGCTACAAATAGGGGAGATAAGTCACAACCCCATCCGTCTTGTTCACTGCAACCTTGCTCCCAACCTCTATATTCTAGCTCAACAAATATTGGCCGAGAGTAAAAACCAGCCGCTCTCTCACGACCCTGTCAACAGAGAGGGGGTTGAGAGGCACATTTCCCCTCGACCTGTTGCAGTGCTGGATTACTGTATTAAAGGTACCTGCATATCTATGGTGATATTAATGTTTTATATTGTCCTATTACCTTATATTGCCTAAGATATTTGAACTATTTCGATGTTTTATGAAAGTGAATTAATGCTTTTAGAACATTTGAAGTCAACTTATGTTTTTTGGGGATAGGCACAAAGCTGGAGTAACTCAGTGGGACAGGCAGCATCTCTAGAAAAATCACCCATTCCTTCTCTCCAGAGATGCTGCCTGTCCCGCTGAGTTACGCCAGCATTTTGGGTTTATCTACTTGGCAATTCCTTGGCTTGTACTTCACTATTTTTTCATACAGCAGCATGGTTGAATTGAAACTCAATACATGAAGGATTAGACATGAAAACTAGCCTATAGCCTTTATAACACAGCATATTTCAGGATTGAACATAACTGGATCTTCGATATTTTATGAGGTTTAAATATTTTGCAGTCAGTTTGTTCTAACTCTAATCTATATTTTTGGATTGTGTTGTTTTAGCTTAGTACATTACGAAAGTCTTTGCACGGTGCAAGATCAGACAGTTCACGATTACATCGAGAAAGTGAACTGGTTGTGGCAAATGTTAATCAGTGGGTAAAGGACCAAAAGTAAGTACCTTTTAATATTTTCATTAGCGTTTAAATAAATACACAGCTTTATAAAGTATAAAACTGCTTAATATTCTGTAATATTTCAAATACTATCATATGTAGTTTTTCCATATTCCTGGAGACATATAAAACTAACAATGTACAGGAGGAGTCCAAACCTGTATTATTTTCAACTCACCCACTCCCCCCTTCTATTGTGAGGTTCAAGGCATTGTTTGCGATAGGAAGTTCCACAGCTACTATACTTATTTCAAGCAATTCCGATCTATCTTCCAAAAAAGTTTTTTTTTTAAATGGATTCAATTGTTACTAATTTTATTTGGGATTACAAGACTCATAGAATAAATAAAAGACATTTATGTAAGTCTAAAATTAATGGAGGAATTGCTTTACCTAACTTTTTATTTTATTATTGGGCGGTTAATATTAAAAATATAACCTGCTGGTTGGATGATTCTGATCAACAACCGGATTGGTTAAAGATGGAGAAAGAGGATTGTTTACCATTCGATATTGGTGCGATCCTCTTAGCTCCAATAAATTTAAATAAAAAAACATATGGAGGTAATCCCATTATACATAGTGTTATCCGTACCCGGAAACAATTAAAGCTTACGTTAAAATTGAGTAAATTATCTGTTTTCCTTCCTATTGCGAATAATCCTTCTTTTAAACCGTCTGTCTTAGATAGAGGCTTTGCTCAATGGAAAAGTTATGGAATCAAAAGGGTGGGAGATCTATATCATAAGGGAACTTTTCTCTCTTTTCAGGATTTACAGCAGAAGTACGGATTACATGTTAATAATTATTTTAGATATTTACAACTTAGAGATTATGTAAAATCACACATGCAAGAATATAAGTTTAGAGGTCCAGAAACACTTGATGTATGCCTGAATCGACATTATAACTCAAATAAATTAATATCCTTTATTTACAATACTCTCCTTGACACTGACATTCCGTCATCAGAATCTTATAGACGAGCATGGGAGGACGAATTGAATCAATTTATAATGCAAGATATATGGGATGAAAGTTTACAACATATACATCAATGTTCATTGAATACTAGACATTCCTTAATACAATTTAAAATAATACATAGATTACATTATTCGAGGACGAAATTAAATAGGATTTTTCCTAGTATCTCTCCTATTTGTGATAAATGTCAATTTCAAGAAGCTAATTTAACTCATATTTTCGTAACTTGTATAAAAATGCAAAACTTCTGGTTGGAGATTTTTAAAATAGTTTCTAAAGTTATTAATTAAAAATTAGATATGGACCCAAAATTAATTATATTAGGATTATCAGAACATACTACAAATTTTACAGTAAGTCAGGTACATTTTTTTGATTACAGTCTAATAACTGCGAAAAAATTAATACTTAAATTTTGGAAAAAACCAATAACCCCCACAATTAAAATGTGGACTACGGAAATGACAGAGACCCTGCATTTGGAAAAAATAAGGTTTGCCTTAATCGACAAACCTGAGTTATTTTTAAAAATATGGTCTCCATTTATTGAATTTTTAGAAAAGTAAATGGGTTTGGCACAGGACTAAAATAAAAAATTTAAATTAAAAGTTGAAACTTGAGTTAGGGGTTGGTTGTACAACTGTGGTTATTGTCTCCCGGATCTACTCCCGTTAATTTTTATTGTTAGATCCTTTTTTTTAACCCTCTTATTCTCTCTCCCCAAGTTTATAGTTTTTTATTTTTATTTTTACTTTCTCTCTTCAAAAATTTAAAAATTGAAGCTATGTAAGAACTTTGTAACAAATGTGTTTTTTCTTATTTCTATTTGTACATATGCTTTTCAAAAATAAAAAATATAAAATTAAAAAAAAGGAAGTTCCCGAAGTCAACTTCTTGGGGATCACCAATGACTTGAACCTTCCTGACGGCCAGCATCACACATATTATGGATATATCAGGAGGAAGGTATCCTATAATGAATGGCTCATCTACCGATCCCCAAAAGCTGCCTATCACCGAGTACAAGACACAAAGCTATTAAACAAATCTCCAAATAATCTCTGAATACATAGATATAAACATAGCACAAAAAGTAAGGAAATTTGTGTTTAGTAGATTATTTCTTTGTTGTAACAATGCTTCTTGGCAATAAATCTTATACCGTTGGAAAGCCTGTTTATTTCCCCTTTAAATGGTGCCACATTTGTAAGGAACATGCATTTGTGGGATGAGCAGCAGAGCTGAGTATATGGATTGTGCCCATGAAAAATTTGCCAAATCTTCTCTGCCAATGCCAAACAGCTTATTCTGCTGTTGCTATTGACTCTTGTTTTGAGCTTCTGGTACCCCCAGGTGCTGACAATCAGGTGCCTGATTGGTACCTGATTGGCAGCATCTGTGAGCATGGGCCCTGCTACAGTGGTCAGTAGGTGTTTGCTCCATGAATCGGCATGCCACGTTTGACTGATCTGGATAGGGCCCGTGCGATAGGGCAACTTCAAGCTGGTGTTCCGCAAAACCAAGTTGCGGCATTATTTGGAGTGAGCCCTAGTACCATTTCCAAAGTGAAGGCCAAGTTCCATATAACGGGGGATGTCAGAGACAGGCCGCGAAGTGGACGTCCCAAGAAGACGACACCCGAAGAAGACCGTTTCCTCACCCTGTCAGCACTTAGGAACCATAGGCTGTCTTCTTCAGATTTGCAGTCAAGGTTTGCAGGACGATATGGCCGACGGCTCTCTGCCCAGACAATTCAGAACAGACTGCACGCAGCCGATCTCCGGTCTCATAGGGCTGCCAGGAGGCCTGCCATGACTGCCCTTCACCGTCAGGCCCGTTTGCGCTGGTGTCGGCAACACGTGCTCTGGAACCTGAACATGTGGAGGAACGTTATGTTCAGCGATGAGTCCAGATTCTGCCTACGGCAGTTGGATCATAGGGTCAAAGTGTGGAGAAGACGCGGAGAACGCTATGCTGATTGCTGCACCGATAGAGTAACATCTTTTGGTGGAGGCAGTGTGATGGTGTGGGGCGGCATCTCCCTCACTGGAAAAACGAGGCTTGTCATCATTGGAGGCAATCTCAATGCAGAGAGATATCGAGATGAGATTCTGCAACCAGTGGCAATCCCATATCTCCACAGTCTGGGACCGAACTCTATCCTCCAAGATGACAATGCTCGCCCCCACAGAGCAGGGTTTCTCAGAGACTACCTCCAGAATTTGGGAGTGGAGAGGATGGAATGGCCTGCCAGCAGTCCTGACCTCAACCCCATTGAACACTTGTGGGATCAGCTTGGGCGTGCTGTTCATGCCAGAGTGACCAACACAACCACGTTGGCTGACTTGCGACAAATGCTGGTTGAAGAATGGGATGCCATCCCACAACAGTGTGTGACCAGGCTGGTGACCAGCATGAGGAGGAGGTGCCAGGCTGTTGTGGCTGTGTATGGTTCTTCCACACGCTACTGAGGCTCCTGTTTATTAAATGAATAAATTGTTAAATTGCCAATATGTCTTGTTTCTTCAGACTTCAATCATCCAATCCACCAAACAACACCGAACAAGAGTCAATGGCAGAATAAGCTGTTTGGCATTGGCAGAGAAGATTTGGCAGATTTTTCATGGGCTCAACCCACATACTCAGCTCTGCTGCTCATCCCAAAAATGCATGTTCCTTACAAATGTGGCACCATTTAAAAGGGAAATAAACAGGCTTTCCAACGGTATAAGATTTATTGCCAAGAAGCATTGTTACAACAAAGAAATAATCTACCAAACACAAATGTCCTTACTTTTTGTGCTATGTTTTATATATATATATATAAAACATAGCACAAAAAGTAAGGAAATATGTGTGTGTGTGTGTGTGTATATGTATGTGTGTGTATATATATGTACACACAAATACATACATACACACACTGTACACATATATACGTGTGTGTGTGTGTATGTATGTGTATATATGTGTTTATATATGTGTGTACGTGCGTATATGTGCGTATATGTGTGTACACTGAACTTTTTGTTCTCGTTTATTATATTGTTTACAGCGTAATCTCCTATCCCCCCACATCCGGACCAAACTCAGATCCTGGGGGGACAGGGCTTTCTCCATCGCTGCTCCCACCCTATGGAACTCACTACCCCAAACCGTTAGAGACTCCTCCACACTCACCACATTCAAAACATCACTGAAGTCTCACCTGTTCAGTACTGCCTTCAACCACTGAAGGTCACCTCACCTTCTGTCTCCTTTCTCTGTTCATTTATTTATTTACTTATTTATCTATTTATTAATTTCCCTATGTTCTCAAAATCTCTGTAAAGCGTCTTTGAGTATATGAAAAGCGCTATATAAATAAAATGCATTATTATTATTATTATTATTACATTTACATATTCTGTTGTGCTGCTGCAAGTAAGAATGTCATTGTTCTATCTGGGACATATGACAGTCAAACGGTCTTGAATCTTGGCTGGCACACTATGGTTGTCTGTATCATCCACAGGATACACTGTAGTAATACTGTTTTCACAATATCAGAGTCTTTGCCAATCAGAATAAGCTAGTATAGTACATGATAATAGAAGCATCTGCATTCATGATATGGAATCATATCATTGTTTCTTCAAGAAGCTGAGCCTGTTCTAGGACTCCCTTACCCACAATAATATGAAATATCATAATCCAAGGATTGTGTCAGTTCATGTGAGCTCAAGGACATTTAGACATGGGCAATGATTGCTGGACATGCTAATGATACTCATCTGTAAATGAAAAACAAACAAATATTTGTTATTAAATTCCTGACTGCGATGAATGTCATAAGAGATCCTCTCAAGCGTATTACAGATATTGCATTTGAATATAGACAATAGACAATAGACAATAGGTGCAGGAGTAGGCCATTCAGCCCTTCGAGCCAGCACCGCCATTCAATGCGATCATGGCTGATCACTCTCAATCAGTACCCCGTTCCTGCCTTCTCCCCATACCCCCTCACTCCGCTATCCTTAAGAGCTCTATCCAGCTCTCTCTTGAAAGCATCCAACGAACTGGCCTAGTGTATTCAAGCCTAATTGCTCCAGCCTTTCAACATACGACAGTCCCGCCATTCCGGGAATTAACCTAGTGAACCTACACTGCACGCCCTCAATAGCAAGAATATCCTTCCTCAAATTTGGAGACCAAAACTGCACACAGTACTCCAGGTGCGGTCTCACCAGGGCCCGGTACAACTGTAGAAGGACCTCTTTGCTCCTATACTCAACTCCTCTTGTTATGAAGGCCAACATTCCTTTGGCTTTCTTCACTGCCTGTTGTACCTGCATGCTTCCTTTCAGTGACTGATGCACTAGGACACCCAGATCTCGTTGAACATCCCCTCTTCCTAACTTGACACCATTCAGATAATAATCTGCCTTTCTATTCTTACTTCCAAAGTGAATAACCTCACACTTATCTACATTAAACTGCATCTGCCATGTATCCGCCCACTCACACAACCTGTCCAAGTCACCCTGCAGCCTTATTGCATCTTCCTCACAATTCACACTACCCCCCAGCTTAATATCATCTGCAAATTTGCTAATGGTACTTTTAATCCCTTCATCTAAGTCATTAATGTATAGCTGGGGTCCCAGCACCGAACCTTGCGGTACCCCACTGGTCACTGCCTGCCATTCCGAAAGGGACCCATTTATCCCCACTCTTTGCTTTCTGTCTGTCAACCAATTTTCTATCCATGTCAGTACCCTACCCCCAATACCATGTGCTCTAATTTTGCCCACTAATCTCCTATGTGGGACCTTGTCGAAGGCTTTCTGAAAGTCGAGGTACACCACATCCACCGACTCTCCCCTGTCAATTTTCCTAGTTACATCCTCAAAAAATTACAGTAGATTTGTCAAGCATGATTTCCCCTTCGTAAATCCATGCTGACTCGGAATGATCCTGTTACCGCTATCCAAATGCTCAGCAATTTTGTCTTTTATAATTGACTCCAGCATCTTCCCCACCACTGATGTCAGACTAACTGGTCTATAATTACCCGTTTTCTCTCTCCCTCCTTTCTTAAAAAGTGGGATAACATTTGCTATCCTCCAATCCACAGGAACTGATCCTGAATCTATAGAACATTGAAAAATGATCTCCAATGCTTCCACTATTTCTAGAGCCACCTCCTTAAGTACCCTGGGATGCAGACCATCAGACCCTGGGGATTTATCAGCCTTCAGTCCCATCAGTCTACCCAAAACCATTTCCTGCATCACCCTAAGTTCTCCGGCCCCTAGAACATTTGGGAGATTGTGTGTATCTTCCTCAGTGAAGACAGATCCAAAGTAACGGTTTAACTCGTCTGCCATTTCTTTGTTCCCCATAATAAATTCCCCTGCTTCTGTCTTCAAGGGACCCACATTTGCCTTGACTATTTTTTTCCTCTTCACGTACCTAAAAAAACTTTTGCTATCCTCCTTTATATTATTGGCTAGTTTACCCTCGTACCTCATCGTTTCTCCCCGTATTGCCTTTTTAGTTAACTTTAGTTGCTCTTTAAAAGAGTCCCAATCCTCTGTCTTCCCACTCTTCTTTGCTATGTTATACTTCCTCTCCTTAATTTTTATGCTGTCCTTGACTTCCCTCATCAGCCACAGGTGTCTCTTACTCCCCTTAGAGTCTTTCCGCCTCTTTGGGATAAATTGATCCTGCAACCTCTGCATTATTCCCAGGAATACCTGCCATTGCTGTTCTACCGTCTTCCCTGCTAGGGCCTCCTTCCAGTCAATTTTGGCCAGCTCCCGCCTCATGCCTCTGTAATCCCCTTTGCTATACTGTAATACTGACACTTCCGATTTTCCCTTCTGCCTTTCCATTTGCAGAGTAAAACTTATCATGTTGTGATCACTGCCTCCTAATGGCTCTTTTACCTCTAGTCCCATTATCAGATCAGGATCATTACACAACACTAAATCGAGAATTGCCTTCTCCCTGATAGGCTCCAGTACAAGCTGTTCTAAGAATCCATCTCGAACGCACTCTACAAACTCTCTTTCCTGGGGTCCATTTCCAACCTGATTTTCCCAGTCTACCTGCATGTTGAAATCTCCCATAACCACCGTAGCATTACATTTGTGACACGCCAATTTTATCTCCTGATTCAACTTGCACCCTATGTCGAGGCTACTGTTTGGGGGCCTATAGATAACTCCTATTAGGGTCTTTTTACCCTTACAATTCCTCATTTCTATCCATACTGATTCAACATCTCCTGATTCTATGTCACCCCTTGCAAGGGAATGAATATCATTCCTTACCAGCAGAGCAACCCCACCCCCTCTGCCCACCTGTCTGTCTTTTCTATACGTTGTGTACCCCTGAATATTCAGTTCCCAGCCCTGGTCCTCTTGTAGCCATGTCTCAGTGATCCCTACAACATCATACTTGCCCATGACTAACTGAGCCTCAAGCTCATCCACTTTATTTTTTATACTACGCGCATTTAAGTACAACGCTTTAACTTCTGTATTTACCTCCCCTCTCACATCGGTCACAAATGGCCCTGCCCTTAATCTCTTTTCCCCTCTAGAACTATTTCATTTTGTTTCAACCTCAGGTTTCTTTTTAACAATGTAAGAAAAAAAAGAATGTTTGAGTTTTAATATAAAAATAGAAAACAAGGGCACAATATGCAGGATATAAGTTATTATTTAAAAGAAAATTAGACAATATTGATATTATCAGACCAGGAGACCTTTCTACAACTGCATAATTCAATGTGGTTATTATATTTTCTGCCTTTCCTATATTCACAATTAAACAGATTTGCTTTTATTTTTTTTTAAACAGGCAAGCCAATGAAAAACTCGGAAATAAGATCAAAGAGCAAACCAAGCAAATCTGCCAACTATCAACTGAAAAAGAGTAAGTGCTATTGCTGGGAACTGAGTGGTATAAATGTCAGATTTCCTGGCAGTGGTATCAGTTATTAGTACTGTACTCGATCTGTGTTGGTCAGTAATACTTCTTTAAGTAGAAAGTGCAAACAGCTTATTCCCTGATGGTCATTGTTGCTAATCAACCTACAGAGTCAGATATGAGGAAATTATTTTTAGCAATTGACTAGATTGATCAAAGACAGAAAGGTTAAATGTTACTCTGCCTATTAAGGTGGGGGATCATATTACTGAGCAAGGAAATATTTTTCCACAAATCCTAAGTCAATGATGACTTAGTTCAAATGAGGTTCACAGTCTCAATTTCCCTATCTTCCTCACATCACAATTCCCTAGTCTTTCTTGTCCTTCTCACGATTCACCTTTAGACATGTTGATAACTGTCTTTCCAATTCTGATTAAAGACAAATGCACTAAGACATAAAGGTAGCACAGTGGCATAGCTAGCAGACCTGCTGCCTCACAGCACCAAAGACCCTGGTTCGATCCTGATCTCATGTGCTGTCTGTGTGGAGTTTACACTTGTAGGTTAATTGGCCTTTAAAATTGTCTCTGGTGTGTCGGGAGTGGACGAGAAAGTGGGAATAATATAGAACTAGTGAGAATGGATGATTGGCATGGCCTTAGTGGGTCAAAGGGCCTGTTTCCATGCTGTATGTCTAAACTTTAAATACTTAAATAAGGAATATAGCACATTTTAGTGACTTGAAGAGATAAATTTTGATTTTCTACAGACAGGAAAGGTACATAAGGAGAGGCTGGCAGGGTCTGACGTTATACCTTGAAGCATTGGACGGATGGACAGATGATCTTATAGAGGTGTATAAAATCATGAGGGGAACTGATAGGGTGAATGCACAGAGTCTTTTATCCTGGGTAAGGGAATCCAGAGGACATAAGTTTAAGGTGAGAGGGGAAAGATTTAATAGAAATCTGATGCGCAACCTTTTCATTTAGAGAGTGGTAAAAATATGGAACAAACTGCTAGAGGAGGTAGTTGAGGCAAGTATTATAACAGCATTTAAAAGACACTTAGTTACATAGATAGGAAAGGTTTACCAGACACATGAGACTAGCTTAGATGGGGCATATTGGTCTGTGTGGGCAAGTTGGGCCACGTAGTTTGAATCTATGCTGTGTGGATCTGTGACTTAATGCTCTAATGGTTGGTTAATCTGATCAAAATTTCTTCCTAAATACTTAAGTATGAAATTTTGGGGTTAATCTATTAACAAGATGAGATCTGTACATGTTCTGAGTATGGAAATGAAGCGGCTCTATTCCTTACAAGAGATTGTAAGCCCCTAAGCAAGTGACTATCGTCTTCCACCATTAAGTGATTATGCATGCATGACTTATAGAAAAAAGTAAATAAATCCACCAGAAACCAAATGGAATATGACTGATAAACAGAAGGTTGAGCTAAATATGGAATATGTTACCCACAAGAAAGGTCAAGAGTTTATAAAGTGGGGACAGAAGGTATTCTCAATGGATTATGTTTACAATAAGATTGTTGTCTTATCTCATGATAGCAGTTGAAATGCAAAATTAACAGTTAAAGCAGTTAGAGTAATAAAGAACAGGTGAGTTATTTAGGATACTTTTAGGTTGTGCATTTGGTTACTATATATTATAAACGGGATGAATGAATGCTGTGAGTTTAGAGATTTGTGATAATTTTTTTTTTTTTTTTTTTTTTTTTTTCTTTGGAAGTAAGCACATTACATTTTAATGGTTCCTTTTTACAGGTGCCAAGAATTATTAAAACATTATTTGTACAACTTCCTTTTTAAAAAGAAATGAGAAAGAAAGAAGTAGTGAAGAGTAAAGAATAAATTAGTGAGTATAGAGTGAAAAAAAAAAAAAAAAAAAAAAAAAGAAATGTGCGAAAGTAAAGCAGAAAGGAGATTCTCCCACGCAACCAATCGATTTTTTTTTTTTTTTTTTTTTTTTTTTTTTTTTTTTTAATATTCTTAATCAATTTTCAGTCAAACCCAGAATTTTTAATTTTATGCTGATATTACACCGCATGATTCCACAAGGTCAATAAATGGAGACCAACTCGATAAGAATTGGTCTTTTTTTTCTATTAGGAGGAGTCTCATTTCTTCCAAATGTGCTGTTTCCAACATATTACCAATCCACATTTTAAGTGTTGGTGGAGTAGACTTTTTCCACAATTTAAGTATGAGTTTTTTCGCTATTATTAAACCATAATTCAAAAATGAGATTTGGGATATATTTAATTTATTTACATCTCCAAAGATAATCATTTCCATGCTAGGTTCCATTTTTGTCTTAAATAAACTAGTAAATACATCAAATATATCACCCCAAAAACTTTGAAGTTTTATGCACGAAACGAAAGCGTGTGTAAGATTGGCATTTTGTGAAAGACATTTATCACAAATGGGTGAGATATTTGAATAAAATTTATTCAACCTAACTTTTGAGTAATATAGTCTGTGTAATATTTTAAATTGGATTAAATTATGTCTAGAGTTAATCGAACATTTATGTATGTATATCAAATACCTCTCCCATGTTTCTTTAGAAATTTTTATCAGTAATTCTTTTTCCCAGTCTTCTCTAATTGCCTCTGTTCTCTATTTATTTCAATCCATACCAATATATATACCAAAATATTTTTTTTTTAAACTAGAGTCAAATATTACTAATTTTATATGGGACTACAAAGCACATAGAATTAAAAGAAATCATTTGTGTAAACCTAAAGATGTAGGGGGACTTGCACTGCCTAATTTTTTATATTATTATTGGGCAGTGCATATTAAGAATATTATTTATTGGTTGGAGTGTCCTTCTCAACAGATGGAATGGATAAGAATGGAAAAAGAGGATTGTCTGCCTTATGATTTAGGAGCGATCCTCTTCTCCCCGATAAAATTGAATAATATATTATATAAGAAGAATCCAATTATACACAATATAATTCGAATTTGGAAACAAATAAAATTAAATTTAAAATTAAGAAACTTATCTTCATTAACACCAATAGTGAATAACCCGGTATTTAAACCAGCTATTATGGATAAAACATATAGACAATGGGAAAGACAGGGAATTAAAAAGTTGGGTGACATGTATGAAACGGGAAATTTATTATCATTTCAACAATTAAAATCAAAATTTAATCTCAATAATAACCAATACTTTAAATATTTACAGATATGTGACTTTATAAAAAAATATATACCAAGATCACAGAATATAACGATAGACCCACTGGAAGAAGCAATGAATATTAAGGCGGACTCACAAAAATTAATATCATATCTATATAACAGTATTTGTGATAAATAATAGCCAAATAAGACATTGCAGTTAGCAATCTACTGAAAAGTGGGAATCTCTTCAACAGTGGGAGATTCAGGCTTTATTCAGAAGGAGAAGTCTGGGAAGTAGCCAGAGGTGGTGGAGGCAGATATGATAGTGGTGTTTAAGAGGCTTTTAGATAGGCACATGGATATGTAAGAAATGGAGGTATTGGGTTCATGTCCAGGCAGATGAGATTAGTTTATCTCTGCATCATGTTTGGCACAAACATAATGGGTTGAGGGGCCTGTTCCTCAGCCGTGATCATATCATATCATATATATACAGCCGAAAACAGGCCTTTTCGGCCCTCCAAGTCCGTGCCGCCCAGCGATCCCCGTACATTAACACTATCCTACACCTACACCCACTAGGGACAATTTTTACATTTACCCAGCCAATTAACCTACATACCTGTACGTCTTTGGAGTGTGGGAGGAAACTGAAGATCTCGGAGAAAACCCACGCAGGTCACGGGGAGAACGTACAAACTCCTTACAGTGCAGCACCCGTAGTCAGGATCGAACCTGAGTCTCCGGCGCTGCATTCGCTGTAAAGCAGCAACTCTACCGCTGCGCTACCATGCCGCTACCGTGTCCTAACCATTTAACCAGATCTTGTTTGTTAACATTTATTCAGGTCATCTCATTTCACAATTGGTAACCATGGATAAGAGTTATCCAGTACAAACATTAATAGTTCTATGTTTTTCTATAGATTGTACATTCTACAATCTATAGAAAAACTGTTACGTTACGCGTGGACGACTTTCCATCAGAACTGAAGGTTGCAAAGTGCAAAGTGGAAGCTGGGGTGCTATTCCTCGAGATTATGTTGGGCCTCGTTGGAACAGTACAAGAGCAGTCCTTGTGATTCAATGGTGAATTAAGCAATTTCAGACATCCAACCTTTCCTGTTTGTGTCAGGACTAAGCAGTTCTGATGTAAGATCATCTGTAACATTAAGTCAATGTTTCCCTCTCCACAGATGCTGCCCTTGTCCATCCATGCAAAAGATGGTACTGAATGCATTATGCCACCCTATCACAAAATGTTCTTTTGCCCCTTCAACTTTGCAACTTAAAACATTGTTTTCTCACTTTTCTAGTTCTGGATTATTACCCGAAATATTAATTGTGTTTCTTTCTCTACTTTTACTGCCTGACTGTTTGAGTCTACTGAAAAATCAGTATGTGGCCTCTTTAGCCTTTGATTTTCTTACAAAGCAAACCCCACAGAAGGGTGTATTGGCGTAAAGCAGCATTCCAAAAGTATTGCGGCACATTTTCTCAAATAAGATTAATGACCACAAGATGGCTTGTTTTAGTTGAAATGTTTTTCATTGTTATTCCTTATCTTTACTGTAGTAATGACCTTTGCTGTTGAAATCTTTATCACAACACAGCCATCTACAGGAAATTAATGAACAGTTGCAGAAGGAAAACAAGAAATTAAAAGTTGAAATGGGTGAGAAGAGGATAACAAACGAGAGATTAAAGGTAAGCTTCATAAATCACTATAGGTACTTCAGGGGGACAGTGAAGTAGCAGCAGATTTGTGCAAGGGTCAGCTCAGCTCAGACAAAATTGCTTCCAAATGATGTCATCGGAATGCAAGTGCTGTGCAACATTTGTTAATTGTTTTATAAGTAATTGCCGAGTGTAAACTTTTTACTGCTTACCAAGGTTGTTGTATCACAGACAAGGTCTGAAACAGGACTCTCATCTGTCTGAGGATTGCAATTGATCACATAATTCCTGGAAAAATAACTGTTCCATTTGTCCTCAATTATTGAACCTTGCTAATTTATGTCTCTTATATAGGCATTGCGCAGTTACTCAACAGAAGACCCCAGGGTCATGCATCAGCTCCGGAGCCAAATTCAGGATGAAGAGTAAGTACTTACCTCTGAAGATTACCATGTTTCATTTGTTTTAAAGCTGAGCAATGCATTGAACTTGGCACGATTAACAAGAGTACTGACATTCAGCTGCAAATTGAAGTCCATTCTGTTTCATAGTACTTAATGTCATTTCTGAATCTTTATGTAAGTATCTTCCTAATGGCTTTGCAAGTTGATTTAATAAATGACCAGAGAAGCAAGTTACTAACTATAACACAAGTAGATTTGGCCTCAGCAGTCTTAAGTTAGATAAGATAAATTTTCTTGATCACTGTTACTCAGTCTCTACTATAAATATGTTTGATTATGAATGGACATCAGACAAGAGCTGTGTTGGCCTAGACGGCCAAAATAGTTCAACCTGTCGATAATCACCAATCAGACTCACGCAAAGCTTCAAACAGCATGGCACGATTGTAATTATGTATTGTCTTTCCACTAGCTGGTTAGCACACAACAAAAGCTTTTCACTCTACCTCAGTACACATGGCAATAAACTAAATTCAAAGATTACTAGCATGTGTAAAAGTGTGCCACGGTCAGATGACAAGATCTTCGAGAGAGAAAAAAATAATTAATACAGGAGGGAGGGAAAAAATAAATACATATATTTTGTAATGGATTGGCATAGCCAGGCTCAGTTCATGATCTGGAAACTAACTCCTCACATACCATTTCAGTGCAGAATTAGATGTTGGATAGATGTCATGTGAATAAATCTGATTTAATTGTTCAGAATTCAAATTCTGAACTCCTCAAAGAGGCTAAAAGCTATTACTGACCCATATCCAACGGAGTATTTAAAAAGTTTTTATACTCAGAAAACATTCATGTGATATGCTGTTGAACAAATACAGACTTGGAGACGGCAGGTATTTTATTAAATCATTGAATGACTATATCAATATGTATTGGAACCGGAAGTGGCTGCGTCTCGCCGGCAGTCTATGTCTTTTTCTTTCTTTGTGTATTGTTAACGTTTAAATGTATGTAATGTAATGACCTATTTTTAGCTATGTATACGTGGGGGGTGGTGGGGGAAACCTTTTGTTTTAAATCTCCTCCTCAACGGAGATGCGACCTTTTTCCATGTCGTATCTCCGGGAGTTGGCGGCTTCCAGCTGGGATCGACCTTGAAGGTTCCGATCGCAGGGCCTGGACTTTCCATTTCGGAGGCTTCGGCCGCAGGCCCTGGCCGGCGACCGGCTTTCGGGAGCTCCAGCCGTAGCAGCTTCGACCGCCCCGAAGCGCGAGGCTCGATCGACCCGTTTGCAGGACCTTCCATCGCCCGGCGGGGGCTTTGGGAGTCGGGAGCCTCGATCGCCTCGAGGCAGCAGAGAGGAACGGAGGAGGAGATAAGACTTTTCTTGCCTTCCATCACAGTGAGGGTGCGCCTGGAGGAATCACTGTGATGGTTGTCTGTGTTAAACTTGTGTGGTTGTGTGTCTTGTGCTCTTTATTGTTTGTGACTGCGTGGTAACGACAATTTCGTTCAAATTTATTTTTGAATGACAATAAAAGCAATTTGAATTTGAATTAAGTCAAGTTAATAAAATTCTAGCAATGCATCGGCTATAACCACAAAAACAGGTTGATATCAGAGACATCTTAAACTTTTGTGAACAGATGCTACTTTTTCTGCCCCAACGCCAAAAAAAACAGTCAACCCTATAAGCAAACATAAAATAAAACAGTGCAGGAAGGAACTACAGATGCTGGTTTAAATCGAAGATAGACACTAAATGCCGGAGTAACTCAGCGGGACAGACAGAGATGCTGCCTGTCCTGCTGAGTTACTCCAGCATTTTGTGTCTATAAAACAGGTTGAATGAACCAACTGATATCCCTCCGTTTCATTCAAAACTCACCTTTGCTGTGTTGCGAGAGCTTAGTTTTCGGCTTTTCCTCAACTAAACTCAGGATGTGTTAATATAAAATAGCACACATCCTTTGATTATTTTATTTTGGTAGTCTATTGTTATCAACAGTTTGTAGTGCACAGTAGTTGCTTTAAGCTTAAACTCCAGTGCTTGCAGTGCCTTTAAAATTTGTGCATTCCAAGATCTAAACTTTCACTGAAGAGAGTCCTGTGCTTGCTTGCCAAGAATAAACTAAAATCGCCAAAATAAAAATATACAATATTTTATATTGTAATCTTATATTAAATAAATTAAATTTTATATTAAATAAAAATATAATATACAAGAAGGCAGTGCAATGTTTTTGCACTTACTTATTATTTTACTGCATTTTATCATTTTGTTCTCATGATGTGTTTGGTCTAACATTTAATTTCATTGATTACATGACTTTCATTTTCAAAGTGAATAAATATGCAAATTTCTTACAATTCATTACAACTTCAACTTTCCTTTTCTAATTTAACTATATTTCACCATTAATCCACTACCAGATGATCTGACACTAAAATGGTGATTTGAGAAGCATCATTTTTCAGTTGTGGACATTTGGTCTGCTTCAATGTGTGACCTGATCATTTTTAATGTTGTTGTTGTTTGTCAAGGTTGTACTGCTCAGTTATCCAATCTATGAGTGAAATAGTTAACAACAAGTAGAAGCAAGGAACTGCAGATGCTGGGTTACAAAAAAAAGACACAATGTGTTAGAGTAAAACAGCGGGTCATGCAGCATCTCTGGAAAACATGGATAGGCGATGTTTTGGTTCGGGACCATTCTTCAGACTAATTGTAGGAGGGAGAAGAAAACAGGAAGAGAGGAAGGACAGGACAAAGCCTGACCCTCCTAAATCCCACCTACATTCCTTCTAGCTTCACATTCGCAACTCTTCAACCCTATCTTTTCATCTCTGGCCTTTGTCCAACCATCTGCCTATCAAACCACCCCCCCCACCCCAACTGTATCCACAATAAACACAAAAATCTGGAGTAACTCAGCGGGTCAGGCAATATCTCTGGAGAAAAGGAATAGGTGACACTTTGGGTCGAGATCCTTCTTCAGTCTGAGAGTCAGGGGAAAGGGAAACAAGAGATATAGACGGTGATATAGAGAACAATGAATGAAAGATATCCATAAAGTAACGGTGATCAAGGAAAGGTCCATTGTTGGCTGTGGGCTAGGTGATAACGAGCTATACAGACAGTGAAACCCCAACAAGACAATAGTGAAACTAGTATGGCGACTAGGGTGGAGGAAGGAATGGGGAGCGAGGGGATGCAAGGGTTACTTGAAGTTAGAGAAATGAATATTCATACCGCTGGGGTGTAAGATGCCCAAGCAAAATATGAGGTGCTGTTCCTCCAATTTGCGTTTGGCCTCACAATGGAGGAGGCCCAGGACAGAAAGGCCAGAGTGAGGCCAAATGCAAATTGGAGGAACAATTTGAAGATAGGTCCTGATCCAAAATATCACTAATCCAAGTTCTCCTGAGATACTGCCTAACCTCCTGAGTTACTCCAGCACTCGGAGTCTTCCATTTTATTCTTTACAGATGTCAGAAAGGCTCTGGGTAATAAAGATATCAATTATCTGCTGCAAGATATCCATCTTCTGCCCTTCTTCTGTGACTGCAGCATTCAAGTGGCTGATGATCCCTGTGGGTGATCCCTGTGATATTGATAGTGACGGTGTTTTCTTGTTGGAGATGATTAACATGTGGCTAGGGTTGCCAACTGTCCCGTATTAGCCAGGACATCCCGTATTTTGGGCTAAATTGGTTTGTCCCGTATGGGACCGCCCTTGTCCTGTATTAGGCCCAGGTGGTGCAGTTGGCTCAGACGCTGTAGGCCCGGACACTGTAGGTCCAGAGGCCCAGGCGCGGCCTAACGGAGGTTGCATAGCAACTCGCCTCCCGGCCCGGGCGGCTGCCATTGGTGGTGCGGGAGCACATGGCCCCTGGCTGGGTGAGGTCACGTGGGGCGGTGACGTCACCTTGTCCCTTATTTGGGAGTGAGATAGTTGGCAACCCTACATGTGGCACTGGTATTGTGTGAATGTCATTTGTCACTTTAACAGCCCATACTTAATGTTGGTTTGATCTTGCTTTACTCCGGCATGGATTACTTCATTAACATTAAAAAAAATTACGATTTCTGCCAAAATGAGAAAGCCAACGAAGGAGTAGCTATAAATGATTGTGCATGGAATACTTGCCTGCGATACTCCTGAATCGATGTTCCAGGGGTGCAATTTGATATCCAACAACACAGTCACCTGTGGTCATCTATTTTTCTTGCTGTTTGTTGCGTTGGGAAATAGAGAAAGCACCTGGCCCGAGGGAACCGCTTACAAAGCCAGTTCAGCATTTGGGTCCAGGAGGAAACTAGAAAGAGAGTTATGGGACCAGGATATGGCAGCAGATATAGTTTCCTTCAACCTCCTCCCCTATTATTTGCTTCACTTAATATTTTCTGCAGTGCGCTATCCTTGACCGTCAACTGATTTCAGCCACACACTGTGATGAGCCACCAAACGCTGCACAGAAGAGATGAAGTTTGATGCACCCTCTATTGTTGTTTCTGCTGCTGTTGTCTCCTTCCAAGAGAATTAGCCGAGGCTGCAGAATCTGTGACAATTATATTTTCAGCAGCAAACGTACAACCCAGAAACAGGCCTTTATAGGCCATCTCATCCATGCTGTTCATGTCTCGCCACAGTAATTGAATTTGCTCTCAGTCGGCCTGTATGCCCATACTCCTTTGCAACCAAATGCCTGTCCAAATGCCTTTGAAACCATATAATGGTATCTACCTCCACTGTGTCCCATGACAGATTCCAATAATGGAAAGGAAATTAAAGCAAACCCACCCCCTCTGCCCACCTGTCTGTCTTTTTCGATAGGATGTATACCCCTGAATATTCAGCTCCCAGCCCTGGTCCTCTTGCAGCCATGTCTCTGTAATTGCCACAACATCATACTTCCCAATATCTAACTGAACCTTGAGCTCATCCACTTTATTTTTTATACTTCGCACATTCAAATACAACACTCTAACGTTGGTATTCACCTCCTTTCTCACACCAGTCACTATTGGCCCTGACATTACTCTCTTATCCCTTCTCGAACTTTCCTTCCTATTAATTCGGGAATCTTTTGCAATTTTTCCTGTATTCACTTCCCCTTTAACTCCATCTTTATATTCCCAATTTGTCAACCCCTCCCCCCCACTATTTAGTTTAAACCCACACGTGTAGCACATGTGTATCCTTCATGTAATGTGGTGACTAGAAATGTAGACAATATTCCTAAGTGCGGCTTAATGAATAATTTGTCCAGCTGCAACATGATGTGCCAACTCTTATTCCCAATGCTTTTACTGACGAGGGCAAGCAGACAACATTTTTTTTTTCACAACCCTATCCATATGCATCACCACTTTCAGGGAGCTATGAACACACAACCCAAGGTTTCTCTGTATATCCACTTTCTGAAGGTCCCTGCCATGTCCAGACAGAATTTAACATCCCAAAGTGCATTGCCTCGCACTTATCTGGACAACAAACACACCAAGGTTTCAAACACTCCAAGGTTTCAAGGTCAGTTTATTGTCACATATACCAATTAAGCTACAGTGAAATTTGAGTTACCATACAGCCATACTAAGTGAAAAGTAACAAGACACACAACCACATAAAAGTTAACATAAACATCCATCACAGTGGATTCCGCATTCCTCACTGTGATTGAAGGCAATAAAGTTCAATTTTCTTCCTCTTTGTTCTCCCGCGGTCGAGGCAGTCGAACCATCTGCAGTCAGGGTGATCGAAGTCCCCATAGTCGACGATTGAAGCCCCCGTTGGGGTGATCGAAACCCCCGCGTCGGAGCGGTTGAAACTCTCTCCGCGGCATGGAGCTCCCAAGTCGGCCTCTTCTTTCGAGAGACCGTGGGCTTCACGATGTTAATGTCCACAGGGCCTGCGGTTGGAGCTTCGATCCCCTGCAAAGGGATCGCAAGCTCCGTGATGTCAAAGTCCCGCAGACTCCAGGAAAGGTCGGCAACTCCACGATGTTAGGCTACAGTGGAGACGGAGATACGATGCGAGGAAGAAAAAAAATCGCATCTCCGTCGAGGTAAGAGATTGAAAAAAAGTTTCCCCCAACCCCCGCATAAAACAAACCAAGGAATACTAAAACATACTTTTAACACATACTAAAAATAACAAAAAAGAAGAAAGAACAGACTGACTGTTGGCAAGGCAGCCACTGCTGGTGGCGCTATCCAGCAGCGATCACTGTGGTACACCACTTTTTTACCGATTTTTAGTCAGAAAAACACCTACTCATCGCTATCCTCTGCCTCCAATCACCGAAACTTTAGATCCAGTTCACCAATTTTGGATCCTTAACATTCTGGATCAACTTACCATGAGAGACCTGAGCAAAAGCCTTACTAAAATCCACATGGACAATATCGACCACTTTGCCGTCATCCATCAGAGTTGTGAGACTGTGCTGACTTTTCTTAAACAGTTCCTGCCTTTCAAAGTGAACCCAAATCCTCTCCTATAAATAAACCTATGGAAGAAATATTAACATGAAAAAATAGTGGGAATGTCATGAAAGAATTAAATGGAGTTAGACAATAGCAATTTGATAGTTTTACTTGGGGTTTTTTTTTTAACAGTGTGAATATCTTTGACATGCACTTATAGGGAATATTTAAGATAAATTTTTCAGGATGCAAACTTTGTATATTAACTAAGTTTAAAGGATCGGGTGGAGCATTCATTCAACAGTGATCCTTTGGCTGGCTGTCTTTTACCCAGCCCTGAGAGTTGAAAGTATTGTGAAAGCATTTACCTGAAACCTAATGTAGCTGTTTAATAACTGGTAATTACACCACAGAAAATCAATTCAACTGCTTCTCACTTAAAGGAAATCTACAGTTTTCCATTATCAAGCTTAAAGGGGAAAGATTTAACGCATGACCGACATCCAAAAGGTCACTCTCCCTCTACAATGAAATACTTATCAAAGAAAAGAAGCCAATTAACCCTATCTCTACTTGTAGCAATACAATTATTTTCCATATACATTTAAAATCATTTAGCCAGTGAATAGAGAGAAAATGGTGTTTGGGAATTTAATTCCAAATGGAAAGCAAAAACATAATTTAGTCAAGAAAGATTATGGCTGAAAGCAAGATAGATTGTAATAAAGCATCAGTTCCATGTAAGGCAGCAGCTTAGTATATATTAAACATTTCATCACGCAAAGAAAAACTCCAAAGCACTTGCTATTTCTGGAACATTGAAAGGATCAAGCAATATTTTTTCAAATCTTGCACATACAGAGGAGTGTAGAGAGCCACAAAGAATCCAAAAGTGGTGGTTGATTTACGTACCATGATAAAAAAAACCTCATCTTTACCTTTAAGAAATTTTCATTTGCAAACATTCAGAATGCTTAATTAAATATTGCATTTTTTGAGCCTCCGTGGAGCAACCTCATCGAATTTCTTACATTTTAGCTAGTTCGTACCTGTGTACATAACAATAACTGCAATGGTAATTTATCCAATATTTTGTATCAGTAAGCAACGTAATGAAAGAAACCAGCTCTGATTGAAATGTGAAAGGTTTCTGCCGTCAGAGTTGCTCTGCAAAAAATCTTTCCTGATCAGCCCTGATATTTTTTGAGCCGAATGGCCTTCTCCTGCACCTATTTTCTATTGTCTATTGTCTATTGTCTATTGTCTATCAGCCCTGATATTCTAAAAAAAACCAATTATATTTATTGTTAGGTTTTCATTTTTATTATAATGGTTTATTAAAATGCTTTTTATTTTAATAGAACTTGCACACATTTTTAGTCACTCTAACAGTTTTCTTTTTCTTGAGGCCCAGAAGAACAATCCCATGAGTTCCATACTCCTCTATCTTATTTCCTGTATCCCTGCAACTTATTCCCTCTGATGTAGGCCCTTCAAAATCCCTTTGATTATTTTTGCTATTAACCAACTCTGGAAGGAAAGCTATAGTGGTCGGTTAACCCACGTCTTCAGGGTGTGAAATGAAACAAGTGCACCGAGAGAAAAAACACACAGTCGTGGAGAAAGCATGCAAACTCTACACGGACAGCGTGCGAGGTCAGGATTAAATCCTGGTCGCTGGACCAATGAGGCAGGAGCACCAGCCACCCCGCCATCATGCCACACAGTAAATTTCAACCAGTGTAATTCACTATTACACCTGAAAAGATTAAATCAAAGTGTGCAGGAAGGGACCGCAGATGATGGTTTACACCAAAGATGGATACAAAATGTTGGAGTAACTCAGCGGGTCAGGCAGCAGCTCTGGGGAAAAGGAATAGGTGACGTTTTTGGTCGAGACCCTTCTTCAGAGTGTAATGTGTTAACAATGTGTTCTTAATTACTGCTTTAGATCCACTTCTTATCAATTATTAATATATTTTAAAGAAAATAACCCATGTCGTAAGATGTCAACAATGCAAACTAAGAAACCTTGTCCATTTCTGGTCGCCCTTTGAAATGGGTCTGCTGATCACTGCACTCTCGATACTTTAAATGGCTTACATCCACCGTAAAGGGATATCCACAAGCTGCAAGCCATCCCCCTGATCATCACACCTTCTTGGACACTTTTGCTACTGGCGCACATTCCAGCCTTTCTGTTTTGCTCATCTCCCAACAGAAAATGAATAAAAGGAATAGGGGATGTTTCAGGGCGAGACCCTTCTTCAGTCTTTCAGAAGTTCCTTACAATTAGGAAGGAGGTGACTCATATGGGCTGGGCTAAGTATTCAGCATTGTAGGGCCACAATGCGTGTTTTGTATTTAAAATGCTAAAGAAAACTTACCATTTAGGCTTCTTCCAGCCATGACTCATCTTTGTGTTCTGGTGTTAAGTGCACACCATCTCTCCAGATTAGAGCAGGAGTCAACTCATGATGTCAACGGGTTAGAATTGTAGATTATGGAACAACTCCCTCACAAATTAAACTCCAGCACCCCAAACACAAGGCAACCAAGAGCAAAGTTAAACTCACCCCACATAATATATCATAGAAACATAGGTGGAAGAGTAGGCCATTCGGCCCTTCGAGCCAGCACCGCCATTCAATATGATCATGGCTGATCATCTAAAATCAGTCCTCTGTTCCTGCTTTTTCCCCATATCCCTTGATTCCTTTAGCCCGAAGAGCTAAATCTAACTCTCTCTTGAAAACATCCAGTGAATTGGCCTCCACTGCCTTCTGTGGCAGAGAATTCCACAGATTCACAACTCTGGGTGAAGACGTTTTTCCTCATCACAGTCCTAAATGACCTACCCCTTATTCTTAAACTGTAACCCCTGGTTCTGGATTCCCCCAACATCGGGAACATTTTCCTGCAATCCTTTAAGAATGTTAAATGTTTCTATAAGATCCCCTCTCATCCTTCTAAATTCCAGTGACTACAAGCCCAGTCGACCCATTATTTCATCATATGTCAGTCCCCCCCATCCCGGGAATTAACCTGGTGAACCTACGCTTCACTCCCTCAATAGCAATAATGTCCTTTCTCAAATGAGACCAAAATTGCACACAGTACTCCAGGTGTGGACTCACCAGGGTCCTGTACAACTCCTTGCTCCTAAACTCAATTCCTCTCGCAATGAAGGCCAACATGCCATTAGCTTTCTTCACTGCCTGCTGTACCTGCATGCTTACTTTCAGTGACTGATGTACAACCAGGTCTCGTTGCCCCTCCCCTTTTCCTAATCTGCCACCAAAGTGGATAACCTCTCATTTATCCACATTATACTACATCTGCCATGCATCTGCCCACTCATCCACTGTCAACCCTTTAAGTATATCTGGAATCAATGTCTCTCCAAATACATTATACGTACCCTGGTCTCAATAGAGCATAATAAACAAGCTCAAGTGCAATCATTGAAAATCAGTTTTGATTTTCCACTGTGCTTCATAATTAAAATGTGAATTATTGAAGAGTCAAGAATAAGTCTTAAAATAAATCTAATCATCAAGGCATCAATGCTCAGTGAACAGTGGTAACAATCAGACGGTTTCATAGGGCCATAACATGGTCTTGCCTGCCAACCAACCAAGGTTTTCAATTCAGATTGTGCAATGATTAATTCATAATTTAGCATTTAATAGGCTTTTGGGGAAAGCCTATATTTTGGGGAAGTCCAATCAACCAATGCAAACTACAAAGGTACAAGGAGGAGAATAGCCAAACTCGCTCCCCTGACGTCAGTCTGAAGGGTCTCGACCCAAAACATCACCCATTCCTTCTCTCCTGAGATACTGCCTGACCCGCTGAGTTATTCCAGCATTTTGTGCCTACAAAGATACAAGGTGGGCGCTGACCTTGATAAATTAGGAAAGTTCGTCAAAAGAGATAAAAGTTGACAAGCAACATTTAAAGATTTAGCACACCAAATATCTTATCCATTTAACAACAGAGAAGGAAGTCTTTCAACTGCTTGGGTCCATGCCAACTCAGAGGAGAGCATCCTTGAATTGAATTGACTTGAATACTTTGAATTGAATACTTACTTTATTGTCACATGTGACAAGTCACGGTGAAATTCATTGCTTGGATACCTAAGGTATGCAAATAATGGCCCATAAAGGGCACTTACAAAGTTACAAAGCACCCCACGCCAGGTCCTCCTTTGACCTTCCCCCTCCCTTGTGGTGGTCCTCTCACGCCGGGTCCTCCTTTGTTCCTTCCCTCGGCAGCGGCGTCCTCACTTCCACGTGTCCGTCCTCGTCTGTCGGTCGGCGCGATCATCGGCCGTCGGACTGACTTCTCCACTATCGCTGTCGGGTCCTCTCTGGTCGATTAGTCGAATGCCCCCTTTTTTTTTCCTTGTATCCCTGAAACCCATATGTCCTCTCTCACCCATAGACATCAACAACCCAGCTATCAACATTGTCCTCAGCTTTGATTCTTTTCTCCTTAAACCTACACCAAGAGATAATTTAGTGTCAACCAATTAACACAGCAAATGTCCCCATAATAATAATGCACATAAAAATTGACACCGTGACAAATAACACTGTATCTAGTATCAAATCAAAAGAAAATTCTTATATCATTGCCAAGGAGAACCAGAAACCTCAGTATTGGAGGAATTTTAGGAAAGGAAAACCAAGAAATTAATAATGAAACGAGAAAGTAGAAAACAGGAGCATTCAGTGATATACAAAAACAAACTATAAAAGTTAGTAAAGATATGTAAAAATAAAATTTAGCATCAGTGTAAAAATACAATGGAACAAAAAGCTAATAAATTATATAATCTGATAGATTTGGACATGGAGACAGTGAACTTCTGTCACAGTACAAATGGAAGAATTTAGTCAAATCTGGGAGTCACAATGCAGGGAAGTCGAAATATAACCCCATGATTCAAGAAAGAGAAGAGAAAAAGCACACAGCGAACTGGAGACCAGTTACAAGAAGGGTTTCAACCCGAAACATCACCCATTCCTTCTCTCCAGAGATGCTGCCCTATCCCGCTGAGTTACTCCAGCTTTTTGTGTCTTCCTTGATATCTGAGCTTCAAGTCAAGTCCACAAGTCAAGTTTACTTTCAATGCACGAATACAGTGAGGTGCAGGTATAATTAAAAAATCTTGCCTGCAGCAACATCACAGGCACATAAACTCAGGCACACAGAAAAACAATAATGTTATATAAATTCAACAAGACAGTGAAAAAGAAAAAGGATTGCAAAAAACAATGCAAGAAGTCACAATCAGAAAACGAGTTAATGGTACTGCAAGAAGTGGTACATAGTGATCAGTTACCAAAGTAGGATTAGAGTTGTAAAAAGCTTGAAAGCATTATTACATACATTATAATAGGACAGTTAGAGAATCATAATGATGACCCAAGCTCAATGGGGACCATTGGAAAGGAAATCATGTGTGATTCATCTGTTAAGAGTTATTTGTGGTTGTATACAGTAGGCAGACAAGGCAAACACATTATATGGGTTGATTTGGGTTTGAAGAAAGCTTTTAATTAAGTACCACACAGTTTATTAAACAAAGTTCAACACATGAGATCAGGGTAATATTGCTGTGAATTGTAGACAGAAAGTTACGGGGAACAGTAGGGATAGGTGCTGAGATGAGAGTTGTTCACACCCTGCATCATCATTTGGTCTTGGTGACCCGGTGTATTATAATGATTCATAGCTAGGTGGCAGTGTCATACATGAGTAGAATACAGAGAGGATTAAAAGGGATACAGACATGCTCAGCAAATGGATAAAGACCCATTTCTTTAGTTGATCTATATCCTGCTGTAGACTTTGACTGCCTTCCTCACTGTCCACAACTCCAGCACTCTTCGTGTCACCTGCAAACTTACTAACCAACCCACCTTAATGACAGCAGTGTCAGGGGGTATGGGAAGAAGGCAGGAACGGGGTACTGATTGTGAATGATCGGCCATGATCACATTGAACGGCGGTGCTGGCTCGATGGGCCGATTGGCCTAATCCTGCACCTTTTGTCTATTGTCTATTATCTACATTTATGTCCAAAGATAGACACAAAAACGTGGAATAACTCAGCAGGACAGGCAGCACCTCTGTCTGAAGAAGGGTGTTGACCCGAAACATCACCCATTCCTCTCTTCAGAGATGCCGCCTGACCCGCTGAGTTACTCCAGCTTTTTGTGTCTATCTTCTGTTTAAACCAGCATCTGCAGTTCCTTCCTGCACATTTATGTCCAAGTCATTTAAATATATCACAAACAATTTCTGAGAGCCACAGCTAGCATATACAGTAAGAACCTTGCTTCCCCCTAGGGTGGCAATGTCAAAGACTGGAGGCCATAGCTTTCCGGTGAAAGGGCAACGTTTAAACAGAAGGTGTTTAGTGCCACAATCGCACTGCCGGGGAAGGTGGTTGAGGCAGATGTGGTAATGGCTTTTGGATAAGCATATGGATATCTAGAGAATGGTAGGATATGGAACATTTGCAGGCAGATGAGATTACTTTATCTTGGCATCATGTTTGGCACAGACATTGTGACAATTCCTGTGCTGTACGTCTCCATGTTCCAGCTGTTTATTTGCCCATCGGCCCAGCTCATCTTCACGATCAACGATCAACGATCCCACCTACATAGTGTGAAAATATATGAAATAATACCCTCCAGAAAATTGCAAATTCAAAATGAGTCTGAAACCCTCCGTGGTTAGAACTAGGTGGTACGTGTACCCAATATACTTGCCCTGGGCAGAAACACTCTGTATTTGCACAAGCTAAATCAACCAGTGCTGAATGATAGCTGCACAATCAATGGTTATGTGAAGCCAACAAGGAACAACAGCTTGTATATTCTCACTGGAACACTACCAACGGACAGCTGGATAGTTGTCCATTAAGAGGAAAGTAAACGGAAGATGTCGGACTTACAAGGTCACGCTATTGTAGAAAGCACCTGACGCCACACAGGAAACTAGAAACCGACCATTAGAAATGGGAAGAGATCATTCAGCCCTCAAGCCTGCTCCATTATTTAATAGGATCATGGTTGATACATGGTCTGAAGAAGGGTCTCGACCCGAAACGTCACCCATTCCTTCTCTCCCGAGATGCTGCCCGACCTGCTGAGTTACTCCAGCACTTTGTGAATAAATACCTATGGTTGATACAACATTCCTTAAGTCCATTTTCCTGCCCTTTCTTCATAACCATCAATTCCTTTACAATTAGAAATCTATCTGGCTTAGCCTTAACTACACACTTGGACTCTGCCCCCACTGCTCTCTGTGCCACAGTGTTCCAAAGATTTGCAACCTTCCAAGCAATTCTTCCTTATCTCAAATGGGCATCCTCCTATTCCAAGACCCTTTCATACTGAGGGAAATCCCATGAGGGAAATCACCCTCTCAGCATTCACCCTATCTAGCCCCCTGAGAATCACATGTTTCAACAGAACTGCCTCTCATTCTTCTAAACTCCAATGAGTCCCAACATGTTTAACTTTCCTCACAGGACAATCCCCCCATTCCAGGGATCATCCTAATGAACCTACTCTGAACTACCTCCAATGAAATAATGCATAGGAAGGAACTGCAGATGCTGGTTTACACCAAAGATAGACACAAAATGCTGGACTAATTCAGCGGGTCATGCAGCATCTCTGGAGAAAAGGAATAGGTGACGTTTCAGGTCGAGACCCTTCTTCAGATTCACAACCCGAAATGTCACCTATTCTTTTTCTCCAGAGATCCGCTAAGTTACTTCAGTATTTTGTGTCTAATGAGATAATATTAATTTGTAGTACTTGAGAGTAGATTCTGGAGAGATGGGCTGAACATTTCAACCAGGTCCTCAATCGCCCCGCTAATATCAACAACGAGGCCATCACTATCCTACCTCAGATGGAGATCAACCAGGACCTTGACAACCTCCCGACAGAAGAAGAAGTCACAAAGGCCATCAAGCAACTTTCCTGTGGCAAAGCACCAGGATCAGATGCAATTCCTGCTGAAGTGTACAAAGCAGGAGGCGCTGTCATGATGCAGAAGCTGAGTGAACTCTTCCAGTCCATGTGGAATGAAGGGAAGGTCCCACAACAGCTGAAAGATGCCAGCATAGTCTGAAGAAGGGTCTCGACCCGAAATGTCACCCATTCCTTCTCTCCCGAGATGCTGCCTGACCTGCTGAGTTACTCCAACATTTTGTGAATAAATCGATTTGTACCAGCATCTGCAGTTATTTTCTTATACCAGCATAGTCCACATCTACAAGAGGAGAGGCAACCGCCAGTCTTGCGACAATCATCGAGGCATCTCCCTCCTGTCCATAGCTGGGAAGATCTTGGCTCGCATCCTGCTCAACCGTCTCATTCAACACCTTGAGCAGGGTCTCCTTCCAGAAAGCCAGTTCGGTTTCCGTGCTGGGCGTGGGACTGTCGACATGATATTTGCTGCACGCCAACTCCAGGAAAAATGCCAAGAGCAGCACAGCGACCTGTTCGTGACCTTCGTCGATCTGACAAAGGACTTCGACACTGTCAGCAGAGTTGGCTTGTAGAAGATAATGCAGAAGTTTGGCTGTCCCAGCAAGTTCATCACGATTGTCCGGCAGTTCCATGACGGCATGATGGTGAAAGTGCTAGATGATGGAGACGAGTCGGAAGCCTTTCCAGTGACAAACGGCGTGAAGCAAGGTTGTGTTCTTGCCCCTACACTCTTCAGCATGGTCTTCCCTGCCATGCTGACTGATGCCTTCCGTGACTGCCAGGATAGAATACACATCAGGTACAGGACTGACAGCAGGCTGTTCAACCTCAGGCGCCTGCAAGCTATTACAAAGGTGAAGGAGACCATCATCAGAGATTTCTTGTTTGCTGATGACTGCGCCCTCAATGCCAGCACAGAGCAGAAGATGCAGCATGAAATGGACTGCTTCTCACAGGCCTGTGACAACTTTGGTCTCTCCATTAACACCAAAAAGTCTAAAGCTATGTACCAGCACGCGCCTGGAAAGCCCTACCAAGAACCACACATCACGGTGAAGGGGCAGAATCTACAGGCAGTCGACAGCTTTACCTATCTGGGTAGTACACTCTCGCGAGTGGGGAACATTGACGCTGAGGTCAACAACAGGATTGCCAAGGCCAGCGCTGCCTTTGGGCAACTCCGTGGGAATGTTTGGGAGCCGAGAGGGCTCAGCCTTACCACCAAGCTGAAGGTCTACCGTGCAGTGGTACTCACCACTCTTCTCGAGGCCCGTGAGACCTGGACTGTCTACAGCAGACATGCCAAACAGCTCAACCACTTTCACTTGAGCTGCCTACGCAGACTCCTTCACATCAGGTGGCAGGACAAAATTCCCGACACAGAGATCTTGGAACGGGCCGGAATCCCCAGCGTCCACACCCTCCTACGGAAAGCCCAAGCCAGATGGGCAGGCCATGTCGTCAGAATGCCCGAGAGTCGACTGCCAAAACAGCTTCTGTATGGAGAACTGTGTCAGGGCAAGCGCTCAGTAGGAGGACAGAAGAAACGGTTTAAGGACTGCCTCAAAGTGTCCCTCAAAGGACATCAACCTCAGCACTTGGGAGTCTCTTGCTCTGGACCGTCCAACCTGGCGTAGCAAGCTCACCACAGGAGCCCGTGCAGCAGAGAACAGACGCACTGCAGAGGCCCAGAGGAAACGCACCGTGCGCAAGGCCCGGGCTACCTCCACTTCCACTGCAGCACCCATCCACTTGTGTCCTACGTGTGGGCGTGCCTTCCGGGTCCGGATTGGCCTCACCAGTCACTTCCGGACCCACAGTCACCAATCCTCCAACTGAAAGTGAAGTCATGGTCATCTTCGAACCCGAAGGACGAACAACAACAACAATTTGTAGCACTTAAGATGCGGTTTCTCCTCGTGACTTGAATTGCCACCTACCTTTGCGCTATCTGCAAATTTGGAAAATCAGCACAGGAATACTATATTTCACGTCAAAATGTCAACATTTGATGGAGGTCATGGTACTGAAAAATTAAAGAACCATCTACAACCTAGATTATATGGTGAATGACTTCAAAGAAGGGCTGGGGGTGATGGGAAATCAAGCATGTGAAAATTAAATCTAAATCAAACTTGCCATTGCTAACCCTACAGGATTTAAATAAGCTCTTGCATCATTCCCTCTTTCTCCAATCTTTGATTATTTTAGACTGACTTGTGATTTCCTTCCTTTTCTTTGTGGTGAGATGTGCATCTGAAAAGTAGCCAAGCTACGAAATGCAGACTACTGGCACAGAAGTTTATATTTGGCCCAGCAGAGCATGCAAAGCTTGCAAAAAAAAAATGCAGAAATGACTTCCTTTTAATATATTGTCTGATTATCTTAAATTAAGAGCATGAGATATGCTATTGTCCCACCAGACATGGTCGGAAACATAAGACGCATGGCAGTGAGTGCAGGTTTAATCCTTTGTTCTGTAATTGATGCAGTTTTATTAACTGTCATTATAATCCTCAGATCTGTGAAACTAATGCAACAGAGTATTTCATCTCATCTGAATTAAGCCGCTTTGAAGTAAAAATCGTGGCAATTTTCTTGGTCAGAAAACCACACCTGCTTTGCCAAATTACCATATTTTAATAGAAATTTGTAGACTTTGCAATATAAGGAGAAAGCTGCACTGTCCCCTGATGTCTGACTTAAAGAGTTGTCCTCATTAATTTTTAGTCCATACAGATGGGACTCTTATTGATTGAATGCTCTATTTATTTGGGATTAAAATGAAATATTTATTTGATATGCTTATTCAAGCACGTTTTTTAATGTTGGTTGGGTTTTTTTGTCTTCTTGTTTGCAATGCGTCAGTTAACCAAAGTGGCATTGATGATACTTTCGGCTCCAAACTGCCATGCTGGAAAACTTGAAAAGCTCTTTAGGATATTTGGTTTACAGTGATGAATGAGTGGGAACTTAATGCAGCATGGCAAAAGTGCTTTGGATTGCAGGCTTTTATGTTGGACCATGTTAAATTGCTGAATATTTTGACTTTGTAACAGATTCCAATTACAGTGACAATTTTAATGAATTTCTGTGGGATCAAAACCACTGTAAAGTCATGCGGGATTTAAAAAAAATGCTTCATAATCTCTCATCATGATCTAAACCTGTTTTTGTTTTAGCAGTATCACCACAAGTAGATTCCTTCTCCAAACAAATGGTCACAGTAAGAAATGTGCAATTTCTTTAGGTTCCACATTCCTTTTCCCAATTAACAGAGTTGGTTTGAACCAAAACTTTAAGTGAAATTTTGTACGCCTTATGTCTAAATGTAGTGGCCAGATACATGAATGAAAAAAAATCAGACTTGCCCGCATTTAATTATTATTTGGCATTAACATAATTAACCCCAATGTTGGATTCGTTTCAGATAACCATCAAAACTTAATGTTAATCGTGTTTGCATCTTAGACAAGGCAGATGGATAGAATTGTGCAATTATTGTTAAGAATGTGTCCCCATGGGTATATTATCTAGTGGTTGGCTCAAGGGCATGTCATAAACCATTTTAGTTTAATTTAGAGATACAGCACGGAAACAGGCCCTTCGGCCCACTCAGTCCACAACGACCAGCAATCCCCGTACATTAACACTATCCTACACACATTAGGGACGATTTACACATACACCAAGCCAATTAACCTACAAACCTGTACGTCTTTGGAGTGTGGGAGGAAATCGAAGATCTCGGAGAAAACCCACGCGGGAGAACGCACAAGCTTCGTACAGACAGTACCCTTAGTCGGGATCGAACGCTGGACTCCGGCGCTCTAAGAGCTGTAAAGCAGCAACTCTACCGCTGCGCCACCCATTCTTTGGTCCTTACCTGCATGTGATTTGTTTCCATGTGGTTGCTGGTAGAGAATTTACTCATCATTAGAAACCTTCTTAATATACACCTGCTGACTTTTGTAGTACCTTTTATTAATTGTTGAGAGGGTCCCCCTGTAATTCAAATGTCTAATAGCAAATCTGTAGAAGAAAAAAACATATTTTATTATCTATTTCAGCATTTTCAATATTAGCTCATCTGCAGCTTGCAAGTTCCATAAATTAGCTCATCTACCCAAGTAAGTTCCATAGAAATTTCACCAGCTATCCATATCTTACCCTTTGGTACTTTGGAGCTCATTGTGGTAGTAGTACATTGACAGCAAAAAAAATAGCGATTAAACAAATTCGCTTTTGCAGACTGATCGCACTTTTGATTCTAAAGTAAATCAGAAGAGTCTTAATCTATCTTCATACCAGTTATTTAATGGAATTATTCCAAGTACTTTTACATGGATGAAACATTAAACTAAGATTCTATCTGCCTGCTCCGGTTTACATCAAAGGTCACATGGTGTTATTGGAAGATTTTCGCCTTGAATCTACTAATTAATGTCGCTACAACAGATTGGCCCAGAATTTTATGCTGGCATCAACTTGCTGTCTTACGCCAATGTACAAAAGTGAAACCTTGCATGGCAACAAGCCAATGAACAAGTAAATGTTACCAGACTGGATCAAGCCTCACTCAAAAGCCAGCTTGAACAAAATTTTAATAGCTGACCATGCCACAGTACTGTAGTTAAAAACTATAAATTTATTATTCAGAAACATTTGAAAGCTATAAAAAAAGAAAAACATCGAACAATTAATGTTATTGATATTATTAAAAAATCAAACACGCAAAGTAAAAATCATGTACCTACATTAATCTAAAGTGCACTGTCTCGGTCGGTGCCTTGCAGGCATTCCTTTTCATTCAAATGAATGGGGATGCCATGCCTATTCTGTGCCAGGTGTAATCTCCTGCATGCCCAGTATAAATGCGACATTATTACTGCCAAACTGGGATGAACAATTGTTGTAGTTCATCCATGTGGTCTTTAAATGCCTTCCATTGCATATCCACCGTCAACCCTTTAAGAATCAATTGCCAGTCTATCTTGGCCAATTCACGTCTCATACCCTCAGTTACCTTTCTTTAAGTTCAGAACCGCTGTTTCTGAATTAACTATGTCACTCTCCATCCTAATGAAGAACTCAACCATATTATGGTCACTCTTGCCCAAGGGGCCACGCACATCAAGACTGCTAACTAACCCTTCCTCATTACTCAATACCCAGTCTAGAATAGCCTGCTCTCTCGTTGGTTCCTCTACATGCTGGTTTAGAAAACTATTCCGCATACATTCCAAGAAATCCTCTTCCTCAGCACCTCTGCCAATTTGATTCACCCAATCTATATGTAGATTGAAGTCACCCATTATAACTGTTTTACATTTGTTGCACGCATTTCTAATTTCCTGTTTGATGCCATCCCCAACTCTACTACTACTGTTAGGTGGCCTGTACACAACTCCCACTAGCGTTTTCTGCCCCTTAGTGTTTCGCAGCTCTACCCATATCGATTCCACATCCTCCAAGCTAATGTCCTTCCTTTCTATTGCGTTAATCTCCTCTCTAACCAGCAACGCTACCCCACCTCCTTTTCCTTTCTGTCTATCCCTCCTGAATATTGAATATCCCTGGACGTTCAGCTCCCAGCCTTGGTCACCCTGGAGCCATGTCTCTGTAATCCCAACTATATCATATTCATTAATAACTATCTGTACATTCAACTCATCCACCTTATTACGAATGCTCCTTGCATTGAGACACAAAGCCTTCAGGCTTGTTTTTACAAAACTCTTGCCCCTTGTACAATTATGTTGACAAGTGGCCCTTTTGGATTTTTGCCCTGGATTTGTCTGCCTTCCACTTTTACTTTTCACCTTGCTACCTATTGCATCTACCATCATTTTACACCCCTCTGTCTCTCTGCTCATGCTCCCATCCCCCTGCCACATTAGTTTAAATCATATCATATATCATACATATCATATATATCCTCCCCGAAGACTTGAGGATGTAATCGCTGCCTCAACAAAGTACTTTAAATAAGGCTGTAACATAGCAAAATGTGGAAAACACGAAGGGGTCTGAATACTTTCTGAATGCACCGTATTTTGACCACAGAAGATGATGGGTTGGTGGATTTATTTCCAAGAAATTTCTGTTCTTCTGTGTTGGAACTTGCACAGTCCAAATGTTTTGCGATAATGGCAGGGCCAGAAGTACATTGTTAAGGTGCAGGAACAGGATCCATAACTGATGACTTTGGCCTCTAATGGATAGATAGGAATGAAAGTAGGAGAATGGAGTCTCATCAAGCTGGTTCGTGGATGTTCAATCCTGACCTCGGGTGCTGTCTTCGTGGAGTTTGCACATTCTTCCTGTGACCACGTACATCTCCTCCAGGTGCTCCAGTTTCCTCTGACATCCTTGAGACATGTAGGCTTATATGTTGAGTGGCTTCTGTAAATTGCCCCCAGTGTGCAGGGAGTGGTGTAAAAGTGGGATAACATAGAACAAATGTGAATGGGTGTTCGATGGTCAGCGTGAACGTGATACAATACAATACAATACAATATATCTTTATTGTCATTGTACCCAGGGATACAAAGAGATTGGGAATGCGCCTCCCATACGATGCAATAATTTAAGTAATTAACAGCAACCCAACGAAACGAAACAATTGTAACAGTTTTTAGACAGGGTAAAGTGCAAGTTGATCTATGCGTTGTGGCCATCCGGCTCAGAAGGACCGGTTCATAGCAGCTATGGCCCTGGGGATGAAGCTGTTCCTGAGTCTGGAGGTGCGGGCGTAGAAGGCCTTGTATCGTCTGCCCGATGGAAGGAGTTCAAACAGACTGTTGCAGGGGTGTGAAGAGTCTTTGTGGATGCTGGTAGCTTTTCTGAGGCATCGTGTGTTGTAGATGCCCTCCAAGTCTGGTAGCTGTGTTCCGATGGCCCTCTGAGTTCTATGGACTACCCGCTGTAGAGCTTTCCTTTCTGCCTCCGTGCAGCTGAGGTACCACACAGGGATGCCATGCATTAGGATGCTCTCTATGGTGCAGCGGTAGAAGGTCGTCAGCAGCTGTTGGGGTAGACCAGACTTTTTCAGTGTTCTTAAGTAGAACAGTCTTTGTTGTGCCTTCTTGACCAGCGCAGCAGTGTTATTGGACCATGTTAGGTCCTCCGAAATGTGAGTGCCCAGAAACTTGAAGCTGGACACTCTCTCCACGTTGATAGAGATCGGGGCATATTCCCCGTTATGTGACCTACGGAAGTTGATGATCAGCTCCTTGGTCTTGGTGGTATTTAGGGACAGGTTGTTATCCGAGCACCAGTCCGCCAGGTTCTGCACCTCCGCTCTATAGTTTGTTTCATCCCCGTTGGTGATAAGCCCGATCACCGTTGTGTCGTCTGCAAACTTGACAATGGTGTTGGTGTCGAATGCAGGAACACAGTCGTGTGTGAAGAGGGAGTAGAGCATGGGGCTCAGAACACAGCCCTGTGGTGTGCCGGTACTCAGGGTGATAGTGGAGGACAGGTGCGGGCCCATTCTCACTGCCTGCGGTCGTTCCAGGAGGAAGTCCAGGATCCAGTCACATAATGACGAGCTGAGGCCTAGCTGGTGGAGTTTGGTGATGAGCTTGGTGGGGATGACCGTGTTGAAGGCGGAGCTATAGTCTATGAATAGCATCCTCACGTACGTGCCCTGTCTCTCTAGGTGAGTCAGGACAGTGTGAAGAGCCAGAGAGTCTGTGGATCTATTTGCCCTGTATGCAAATTGATGTGGGTCCAGTGAGTCAGGGATGCTGGATTTGATGTGTGAGAGGACTTCATGACTATCGGCGTTAGGGCAACCGGGCGGTAGTCGTTCAGGTTGGAGATCTTTGCTTTTTTCGGCACCGGAACTATGATAGCCGACTTCAGGCACTTGGGGACCGTAGCTAGAGATAATGACAGGTTAAAGATCCTGGTGAATACCTCAGCCAGCTGTTCAGCACAGTCCTTCAGTACCCTTCCTTGAACTCCATCCGGTCCTGCAGCCTTGCGTGGGTTGACCCTTTGCAGAGCGCGTTGTACCTCATGTGTGTTCAGTTGCAAGACCTGTCCCTCCGCCTCGGCTGGGGTTCTTTCACTCAAGGTGGTTTTGCCAGTTTCAAAGCGGGCAAAGAAGTTGTTAAGCTCGTTGGTCAGTGCCATATCGCTGTGGGGGCAGGCAGGGCTGCTCTTGTAGCCAGTGATGTCCCTGACACCCTGCCACATGCTTCTGGTGTCCGTGATGTTGAAGTGGTCTTCCACCCGTTGCCTGTGGGTGTCTTTGGCCCTTTTAATACCTTTGTTCAGGTTTGACCTGGCAACACTGTATGCTGAAGTGTCACCAGATTTAAAGGCATTGTTGCGTGCCCTCAGCAGGTTCTGTACCTCCTTGTTCATCCAGGGTTTCCGGTTTGGGAACATCTTTATCTCCTTGTCCTCCGTGACATTCTCCACACAGCAGTTGATGTAGGAGAGCACAGTGGATGCGTATTCCTCCAAGTCTACCTCTGAACCGTAGGTGGCCTGTTGTGCAAACAGGTCCCAGTCGGTGCGATCAAAGCAGTCCTGGAGTTGTAGGGTGGCATCCTCGGGCCATATTTTGACCGTCTTTATTGTGGGTTTGGTCTTGCGGATGAGGGGTTTGTTTGCGGGCAGTAGAAACAGTGAGAGGTGATCGGATTGTCCCAGGGGTGGGCAGGGGAGAGCTCTGTAGGAGTCCTTTACATTGGTGTACACCTTATCCAGTGTGTTTGAGCCCCTGGTAGGGCACTGCACATGCTGATGGAATTTGTGGAGCGAGGCTCGTAGGTCGACCTGATTGAAGTCCCCTGCAACAATGAAGGCACCGTTGGGGTGGGCATCCTGCTGCTTGCTGATGGCCGAGTGCAGCTGTGCTAGCGCTAGGTTAGCATTAGCCTGTGGGGGAATGTATACGGCCATGATGATGACCACCGTAAACTCCCGCGGCAGATAGAATGGCTTACATTTGAGCAGTAAGTACTCCAGGTCTGGGGAGCAGTAGCTCTCTATTGCGGAGTGGTTGGTGCACCAGTCATTGTTAATGTAGACGCAGAGCCCACCGCCCTTGCTCTTACCGGTGTCCTTTGTTCTATCAGCACGATGTAGTGAGCGGTTTGTTAGCTCCACAGCCCCGTCGGGGACCAGCGCGTTGAGCCACGTCTCCGTGAAGATCAGCGCGCAGCAGTCTTTCAGGGATCGCTGGGTGTTGATCCACAGCCTTACCTCATCCAGCTTGTTGGAGAGTGACCGGACATTGGCGAGAAAGATGCTTGGTAATGGATGGTCTTTGTGGGGCCCTCCTTAGCCAAAATGACCCGTTTCCATGCAGGAGAAGGATGTGGTTAACTGTGTCAAAGACATCTACAGGACAGAAAAAAATAGATTAACTTTGAAATAATCAAATAGAATTTTAACGACTTTAGTCAGGGATGTTTGAAACATAGAAAATAGGTGCAGGAGTAGGCCATTCGGCCCTTCGAGCCTGCACCACCATTCAATATGATCATGGCTGATCATCCAGCTCAGTAACCTGTACCTGCCTTCTCTCCATACCCCCTGATCCCTTTAGCCACAAGGGTCACATCTAACTCCCTCTTAAATATAGCCAATGAACTGGCCTCAACTACCTTCTGTGGCAGAGAATTCCACAGACTCACCACTCTGTGTGAAGAAATGTTTTCTCATCTCGGTCCTAAAAGACTTCCCCCTTATCCTTAAGCTGTGATCCCTGGTTCTGGACTTCCCCAACATCGGGAACAATCTTCCCGCATCTAGCCTCTCCAACCCCTTAAGAATTTTATATGTTTCAATAAGATCCCCCCTCAGTCTTCTAAATTCCAGCGAGTATAAGCCTAGTCTATCCAGTCTTTCTTCATATGAAAGTCCTGCCATGAAAGTTGCGCACACTGGCAAAGACAGAAACTGAACAGAAGGATTCAATTGAGAAGTTCCAAGTAAGATGGGCATGGATTTCCAACACATGTTAGAACCTGAGGAAATAACGATGGAATTAGAAATAAATTAAAAGCTTTGTGGAATCCCAAAGGAGCCAAAGATTGGCAAGGACAGAATGGAAAATGGATTCAGGTATAGAGAAGGTAAATGAATCCAAATTCACTTACTTCCTTGTACCATATATACAATATCATACGTTTTACTTATATATTCTGGACTGTTAACTGAGCTAATCTCAGTTAAGAATATAATTGGAGGTTGCAAAATCACACAGAATTAATTTCTTGATCATTATCCATGCAGAGTCGTTTACCCAGAGTAGGGGAATAAAAAAATTAGTGGACATAGGTTTAAGGTGAGAGGAGAAAGATTTAATAGGAACCTGAGGGGAAACGTATCCACAGAGAGGGCAGTGGGTATATGGAATGAACTACCAAAGGAGGTAGTTGAGGCAGGGACTTTAAATAAGAACATTTGCACAAATATATGAATAGGAAAGCTTTAGAGGCAAATGGGCCAAACGCAGGCAAGTGGGTTTAGTATAGATAGGGCACCTTGGTTGGCATGGACAAGTTGGGCTGTTCGGCCCATTTCCATGCCATATGACCCCATTATCCAATAATTCTTTATGGAAGATACACGTCCACCTTTTCAGTGGTTGCACATTATTAACAATAAGCTTCAGTTGCGTATGGGAAGAAAGAAGCAAGTTATACAAAATGGAAGGTGAAGAAATCGATCAACAGAATGATCACAAAGTAAAAGTAATATGGTACTGCAAAAAGAATTTACTTTTAAGTGTGCAAGTATAACATTGTTAATTGGGCCAAAAATAGCATAAATACAAAAATAAATGTTATTCATCCAATAATAATTGATTTATCATGCATTTGTTTGGGGAAGTGAATAATATTTAGAAGTATATTGGCAATTGTTGTATCTATCCTTAAAAGCAGCTTTTATAAAAATGAGCTTGTTTATGTGAAACTTTTGAATAATTCTCGATTACCAGGTGTAATTTTTAATGCAAGATGACTAAAGCAGAAGAGTTCACAACAAATATGAATGGATTATCTAATCATAATAATGCAGCAATATTTTTCTTATTCTTATGATTTCTGCTTGCTTGCGTTATTTATGAATCACAGCCACATTCATTTTAGCAACATCCTAATTCAAACTGACAGGAAGCTTCTGTCCTACTGCAGTCAGCCCGCCTGCTGTGAAGCTGCACCCTAAGCTTCTATTTTTCCCTCCTAGTTTTGCAATTGACTGTATTTCCTTCTTAACTCTTTCCATAGGCACCTAGCAAAACTGCAACAGTAATTCCACGTTTTTTCCCAGTCCAACAAGTATCATTGTGCCATTTAAGGGGTTAATCTGGATTGCGCTGCACAATTGTCATCAGTAAGTAATTAAGTTCATTGGACTGTGACCTTCAAAGTCACAGCGGAAAAGTGAAAGACAATTAGAATAGGCTTTTGTCATGGATTCCACTATAAATTAAAGCAAGGCAAACATGACATTGATTTATGGACTGCAGTTATTTCCTTTAGCTCTTCAGAAGTTGATGGATTTGAAAGAAATATGAAGAATTCATGTGTTCTCTGCCACCACCACCCCCAATCTTCTTTTTCTCTTACATTCAATCTAGAAGGAGCATTTCATCTTTCTCTATGAATAACAAAATTGTTTCTGCTTAGTAGGAAACATCAATTTGATGTGTACTTCTAGTTTTGATTGCATACATTTTAAACCAAGTGCATATTTTATTGAACAGACCTTAAATGTAGTCAGAGCTTCAGTTAATATCAAGGTCGCAAGAATCAAAGGAAATTGGCTTTAATGCTGCTGCCTCCTATTTAAACAACTGCAGTTTTAGCTTTGATGCTGCCTTTCATATTCTTATTTAATTCATTTGATGTCATTGTGATAACTATATCTCATATCCTTTTGAAAATGTTCTTTTTTCCATCCAGCTTAATTTTCTCATTTTTGTAATGGTAACAAATTATAAATGAAGGTATCAAAATTATTTTAAAGAATATTAACCATCATATTTGTTGTGAACTATTCTGCTTTAGGCATCTTGCATTAAGTCTTACACCTGGTACATGAGAATGATTCAAATGTTAACATAAATGCATCTTGTCATTGCAGAGGAGATAGGATGCAAATGTTTTTTCTCACACATGGTAAATTCAGCTCATGGGCTCATAGCAACACAGGCTGCTGGAATGGATTCTCAAAGAAAAAAAACATTGAATACGTGAAAGATTATGTTCATATTTTTGAAACATTTTTAAGTGTTTCACGACTTCCATACACAACAATTTCTAAATGATTTAGCGATTAAAAAATTGTAAGCTTTTAAATTTCCCATAACAACGGATTCAAAACTACGAATCAGGCCATTTGATGACTTAATAGAATGAAGCAGTGAAAGATGATTGCAGATATTATTTTACCATATTTATGTGGCATCTGAATTTAACGTAGTATTTCTATCATTCTCATAGAATCATCACAAGTAATATCTTGTGTACCAATGAGAATACCGTTTACGCAAATTTATAGCAGTACAAGGTTATCTGATTATTCAAATCACTACTCTTCACCTTCAATTAAAACAAACTTGTCTTCCCACACTATAATTATAATGGCATCTTTCTTTCACTTTATAATGGTATTATGTTTAGGATTACGAGAACTATCTTCTGATAACCATAAAGACAAGAGTAGTAACTACCAGAACTCTAAGCTGTTTTAAATAAACGTTTGAAGGTACTCCAAGCTGCTGCAGGAATGCCATTTGCAAGATAGATTTGCATGATTGGCACAATTGTTGCTGATTTAGTTTAAAATATTAATTAAATCGGAACATTGATAACCCAGGAAATGGACAAGTTTTGCTGCGATTTGGAATTTGAACTTATTAGCCAAAATATTTATGTCTGGCGGCACGGTAGCGCAGCGGTAGAGTTGCTGCTTTACAGCGAATGCAGCGCCAGAGACTCAGGTTCGATCCTGACTACGGGTGCTGCACTGTAAGGAGTTTGTACGTTCTCCCCGTGACCTGCGTGGGTTTTCTCCGAGATCTTCGGTTTCCTCCCACACTCCAAAGACGTACAGGTATGTAGGTTAATTGGCTGGGTAAAAATGTTTAAAAAAAAAAAAAAAATTGTCCCTAGTGGGTGTAGGATGGTGTTAATGTACGGGGATCGCTGGGCGGCACGGACTTGGTGGGCCGAAAAGGCCTGTTTCCGGCTGTATATATATGATATGATATGATAACCTTAGTCATTAATTATGTCACACTTATGCAAAAAGCTATTACAGCAATTGTTGAACATTGTACATTGTAGGATTGGTGTGGGTAAAGGTGACGGGGGAAACTGATGGCTGGATTCCGTTTCTCAGTCACTGCCATCAATACAGGATTTCAAATATTAAAGTGGAAATTATTTTCTCAAAACCAGAACCTCAGCTATTTGCAACCAGGAGAATGCTCTCCACCTGCTGAAGATTCAAACTTAATGTGACGTTGAGTACCTACCCTTGGTTTATGATGCAATAGGAGATGGAGCGCACGGCACAACTGAATGTTTTTAAATCAGCTCTCTCTACTCTGTCACAAAAGATAGTGGAATGTTTATTGTGGCACAATCACATCATAAAATATCAAAGCTTTCTTTAAAGAAAGGAACAGAATTATATTACTGGTGTTAATATTTGGAATTTCTGGTACTTTCCATTCCAAAATGCAATTTGGTGAGATTCTGAAATGGAAATGGTCTCATGCTGTGACGGATTCAGGAGGCAACCTCTCTGGTCTGAATGCTTTGCCTTGCATAATGTCTGTATTCTGTAAGGAAGCTCATCCATTCTGTCTATCTCGACTATAACACAGCCATTTTATATCAGCAAAAATAATTGTACATTAAAAGAAAGACAGTGAACTACATTTAATTTTTAATTAGCCAATTATCCAGTAAACAATGATATAACTACTGAAGAACTGAATCTGCTGAATGAACTTGCAGAGTAATATCAACAGACAGTAGTTTTCGGTCCATTTGATTAATTTATCTAGTCACGGTTATAATGAATATTCTAGTTTATAGAAGCTATAATTGGAAATGGTGGCTAGATTACAGTATGATGCACACTCAAATGCTGGCATTTATTCTTAATCTTTTCCACCCATTGTATTAAACAGTGGCTTCACTAAAATCAGCAGTAGAGATGCAATATTTAATTATTTTTAAAAAAATCAGTGTTCTTAAAGTGTTCCTGAATCCCAGTCTCCAATCAAAAGTAACATCTGTGAAATTAACTTGTATTATCATATTTGTGCTTCTTTCACTTTCATTAATGCTTCTCTTTCATCTATATTTGGTCAACATACCCCTGCCTGCTGTTTGCCACTCTACCCGCCCGCAACATTATCGACAGTGGCTACTGCCTACTTCACCTGCTCAGGTCAATCAGTTCAGTCAGCTTCTTTGCCTTGTCTCTTCTTTACCCCACTCGTACCCTACAATATTACCAAATGTCTTCACTCAACCCTTGACTTAAGCATCAGCAAGTTTTCCAATTCCCCTGAAGCCCCCACCCTGCCTATTTACACACCAACTCTTAAGTCTCTCACTTTCTTCCACAACTATCTTTCCAAATTTTAATTATTAATTGCTCAGAGCACACCATGTATGGCAAGAAAAAAACCCAACACATTAGAAAACAACATAAAACTCTTCAGCCAGTTTCTTCCTTAATTGCTAATTCCTGATTACAACTATTTGCAATTACTGAGATAGATGCATTTTAAACAAACGGCTGATTGAAACTGCTTGAAGATTTAAACTGGCTAACACCATATGACTTTAAAAATCAATATTACAACATAAAATGCAGTTTATTAAACTGCAGGCTTAATGTATTACAAATGGTGTCTTTGACTGCTCTGAAAATCTAAATTGTATTTGTCTGGTATATGCAGCTACAGTTGTCAAATATGGATAGTGCAAGTCTGTGGAAGTGGAGACTGACCCTCATTTTCTTTCAAGAACAATAAACACATGCTATGATGGGGCCAGACCACTAAATCATTTCTAGATATATATATCCAACTCACTAGTTACAACATTAAAGTTGGGAAATTTAAAAGAAAAATGGGTATAAAATGTTCATTCATTCTTAATATACTGTACGTCACGAGTATTTTTTTCCATTTAGTACTTGAATTTAAAAATAAATAGACAAATACATCTTGTTATAAGGTGGGGATTATCACGGTAATGCAGAAACATCCCGACTTATGTAAACTCGCACGAACATAAGCAATTTTTTAAGCTCTCTGCTTTATTTCTGTGTTATGCGGCTCGGTAGCAGTGTGCCACTGTCGTCGCCTGTGGCGGTTTCCGAATGCCAGTCAGCTGTGGATGCTCTCACGTGATAGCCCCGGCGCGGTCCCCACCACCGAGCTCCCGCGCGGTCTCAACGACTGAGCTCCTGCCTGGTCTCCGCGACGGAGCTCCCGCCTGGTCTCCACGACGGAGCTTCCGCCTGGTCTCCACGACGGAGCTCCCGCCTGGTCTCCGCGACGGAGCTTCCGCGCAGTCTCCGCGACGGAGCTTCCGCCTGGTCTCCACGACGGAGCTCCCGCCTGGTCTCCGCGACGGAGCTTCCGCCTGGTCTCCACGACGGAGCTTCCGCGCGGTCTCAACGGCTGAGCTCCCGCCTCATCTCCCAACTGCTACCACACAGTATAATTAGTAAATTTACTAATCATAAACTTAAATTTCCGTTTCCGACTTACGTAACCTCTGACTTGCGCAAGTCGATGAGTGTCTATTTATATTCTTTATTTACATTCTTCTAGATTCTAGGTTTATATTGGCTTTCTCAATTTGTTAATGGGCAATTTGAAAAATGTGCTGGCAAAATAATTTCAAAACCACACACAAAAATCATAGATCCACAGAGCGATGCAGACGGATGCAGCCTTTCTGCCCATAAAGTTCATGTCAACATCCACCTTTACACCAAACTCAGCTTAACCCATCTTATTCTCCCCACATTCCCATCAACCTTTTTCTCGATTTTACCATTTGGAGCAATTTATAGTGGCCAAATAACCCGTATCAATCCACACATCTTTGGGGTATGGGATGAAACAAGAGCACCTGAAGGAAATCTTCATGTCACAGGAAGAATAGCACTGTCAGTGTGGTGTGTGCACCTGAATCTGGAAGCTGGAAGGCAACAGCTCTATTATGCTCTCTCGCTGCTCCCCCTCTGTGATTTCTCCTGCCCTCCTACTCTACGACCACATTTTGACCCAGACTCGCCAACTTTAGATAGTTCCTCTGTCCCTCTCTTCCTCTCCTCCTTCCCAGATCTCCCTCTATCTTCCTGTCTCCACCTATATCCTTCCTCTGTCCCACCCCCAACATCAGTCTGAAGAAGGGTCTCGACCCGAAACGTCACCCATTCCTTCTCTCCTGAGATGCTGCCTGACCTGCTGAGTTACTCCAGCATTTTGTGAATAAATAGCTCTATTAGCTGTGTCATTATGCAGCCCTTAAATGGTGAGAGTTTAGAGGGATTGAATATCAAAATGGACACAGGTGCACTTGTGCACAGGTTGTCAAAGGCCACATGGAGATGATGGCATAAAAATTCAAATCAGCATTAAATTGGGAGAAAGCTAAAAGGAAAATGTTACATGTAGGGCTGAGCTGAATGGCATAGATGCATTTGAAAAGAAGCTAGCAATATACGAGTGTGAAAAGGATGAAAGGACACAATGATAAGATGAGATAAAAGTAAGACAGCAGAAGGCTAGCGTAGAGCATATTTGACCGAAATACTTGCTTCTCTGCTCTGTGACGATCTGTTAGATCTTCCTTTCTTTAATCATTTAGCAGTAATATCTGTGTCACATTTGACACACTTCTGCACTTATTAAAGACTTTCAAAGATAAGCTAGACTGTGGACAGAAAAGTACAAACTTCTGGGAACTCAATTTTGATTTGCATTCTTCAAGAGTAATTGCATTTCACACCACTTTATATATTTTCTCTGTATACCGATGAGCCTAAACATATATGACCACTGACCGGTGAAGTGAATAACATTGATTACCTTGTTACAATGGCATCTGTCAAGGGGTGGGATATATTAGGCAGCAAGTGAACAGTCAGTTCTTGAAGTTGATGTTTGGATGCAGGAGAAATGGGCAGGAGTAAAGACCTGAGAGACTTTGACAAGGGCCAAATTGTTATGGACAGACAACTGGGTCAGAGCATCTCTGAAACGGCAAGGCTTGTGGGGTGCTCCCGGTCAGCAGTGGTGAGTACCTACCGACAGTGGTCCAAGAAGGGACAAACCACAAACCGATGACAGGATGTTGGGCGCCCAAGGCTCATCGATGCGCGAAGGCAACAAAGGCTATCCCGTCTGGTCCAAACCGACAGAAGGTCTACTGAGGCACAAGTCACAGAAAATTTTAATGGTGGTCACAGGAGGAATGTGTCACAATACACAGTGCATCGCACCCTGCTGCGTATGGGGCTGCGTAGCCACAGACCGGTCAGAGTGCCCATGATGACTCCTGTCCACCGACAAAAGTGCCTACATTGGGCACGCGAGCGTGGGAACTGGACCTTGGAGCAGTGGAAGAAGGTTGCCTGGTCCGATGAGACCCGTTTTCTTTTAGATCACATGGATGGCCCTGTATGCATTCGCCATTTACCTGGGGAAGTGATGGCACCAGGATGCACTATGGGAGGACAACAAGCCGGTCGGTGGAGGAAGTGTGATGCTATGGGCAATGTTCTGCTGGGAAAACTTGGGTCCGGCCATTCATGTGGACGTCAGTTTGACGCGTCATCTACCTAAACATCGTCGCAGACCAGGTACACCCCTTCATGGCAATGGTGTTCCCTGATGGCAGTGGCCTCTTTCAGCAGTGCCACACTGCACACATTGTTCAGGAATGGTTTGAGGAACATGAAGTGTTCACGATATTGCCCTGGCCTCCAATTTCTCCAGATCTCAATCCGATTGAGCATGTGTGGGATGTGCTGGATCGACAAGTCCGATTCACGGCGGCTCCACCTTGCAACTTATAGGACTTGAAGGATCTGCTGCCAGATACCACAGGACACCTTCAGGGGTCTTGTAGTCCATGCCTCGGCAAGTCGGCGCTGTTTTGGCGGCACACGGAGGACCAACAGCATATTAGGCAGATGGTCATAATGTTTTGGCTCATCGGTGTATGTGCTTTACAGTCAAGTGTTAGGCACAAAATTAGATCTATAAGTAATAATCTGTAACACAGCTCACCCTACAGATTATTATTGTAAAACTTGAAAGTAATTGGACTTTCTTCAACTTTGGGAGAAGATGATTAAGATGCTGACATCAGTCTCCAGAGGATATTCTGAAGATCTCAGGATAGGTTACACTCCGATTCCAATGTAGGGAGATTCATGCTAGAACACATTTATGTCATAACTAACTCACAAGTATTAGTACTGTCAGCAAAAACAAACACACTGTTTTTCAAGCTCACAACCACTTTGATGATCACAAACCGTGAAAAAAAAAGATTTCACGGAACTGTGACATTTTCTAAATGTGTCTTTCCAAAATTTCTGAAAATGCTCACATTTTTAGAACTAATTACTTATCTATGCTGTCTATTTTAAGCTCAATAAATAATGCTTTCACCACATTGATCACGTTAATATCAAACATCTGAATACATTATAATAATGATGGGCACTTAGACAAGCTGTTAAACAAATCTGTCTTAGTTAATAACACTCCTACTTACAACTAGCTTTCATAATTTACATCAAACTCATCTGAAAGCAATTCAGCATCACTTACCTGTAACAGGCGCTGGTGTAAATTGCTTGTAGTTCTATTTGTGCTGAACATGTTTGCAAACAAATCCTTACCTTTGTAAACAAATAAGTCATATAACATTTTCAGTATTGTATGATAGTGCAGGATAGTTGTGATTAATGGCAAAATATCCATCGCAAAAATAGTTATCTTCTCATTCATGGAAAATGATCATAGAAATATGAGAAAATGTGAGAAAGATTGTACCTGTCTCTATCCCGCTGAGTTACACCAGCATTTTGTGGGTATCTTTCCAAGGGCAATTTGTTTGCCTTTAAAAACATGGATTGTCATCATGTTTTGGTGAAAAGGAAACAGAAAAGACATTATTTTCATAGTCTGGACCAAATACACCAGAACACAAACAGGAAGAGGTGCAGATCAAGCTTGCCTCACCATTCATCATGACCACGGCTGATCCACCTCACCTCTGTGCTGGATCCACATTTCCCACAATCATTCAAATATTTATCTATTTACACTTTAAATACTTAAAATAAAGTAGTAGAGATATTCAGCCATTCACCAGCCTCTGCAAGAAATTTCTATGCACTTCTGCTTAAAATGACCATCCCTTTACCTTGAAACCATATCTGCCCCCCATTTGAGACTGTCCGACCGGTGAAAACACTCGATATCTTTCCTGTTAAGCTTCCCTAGGATCTAAAGTTTCCATATGTTTACCTTTCATTCTTCCAAGCTCTTTCACCATTTGCTTTCTTGAATACTTGCTGCACCCTCCAATTAACTGTTAATGAGATTCATGCATCTAACTGTTAATGGGATCCCATGTGCTCTAACTTTCCATTCCAGCCTAACATGCCAGATCTCGCCAAAGGCCTGGCTAATGTCCACAAAGATAGCATCTACTGCCCTGCCCTCACACACCTACTTGGTCATCTCTCCAACAATCTTATTTAGATTCAAAATTGATCATTTCACTCACACAAAGCCAGTAACTAATACTCCCTTCTAATTAGGTTTGTACATTTGTACTGATGTAACACAATAGTTACATTCCTAAGAAACCTTGTGCAAGAGAAAAGATCTGATGACTTTTTAATAAATGAGACAGATGCTTAATCTTTGCCCTTCATGTATTTGGTGTATTAGTTCTGTTCTTCAATTTCAACAAGTTTTCTGAATGTTGGTCTTACCCATTACTTGTTCTTCATCAAGGCAACACTCAAGAATCATTTTAACCTCCAGTCCAGCAGAAACTAAAATTTGAAATGGAACAAAGGATTCTGTTCCTACTCTCTCTGGCAATAAAAAAAATTAAGTTGTGAACAGGGTATAAATTTAAAAATAAAAAATAAATAACCTGCACAGTGGCACGGTTAGTCAAGTTGCAGATACCTAGGTAGACACAAAATGCTAGAGTAACTCAGCAGGTCAGGCAGCATCTCAGGAGAGAAGGAATGGGTGACGTTTCGGGTCGAGACCCTACTTCAGACTGATACCCAGGTTCAATCCTTTGCCCTTCATGTGCTGTGTGTGGAGTTTGCTCCTTGTCACTGCATGGATTTTCTTTGGGTGCTCTGGTTTCTTCTCACGTCACAAAGACATGCGGGTTGAAGGGGTAATTAACGGCTGAGAATTGCCCCTCATGTTAGGCGAGCGGTAGAATCTGGGGAGAGTAGTTAATGGGTGGTTGATGATCGGTGTGGTCTCAGAACCTTAAAGTCTGGCCTGGATTTCTTTATAACTCTTATAATATGCAGAGAAACCTCCAGTAATATCATCCGAACCCCATGACTATTTTTATTGAAGCCTTGAACAAAATATAAATATCCCAGATCCAAGCCCATAACTGGCCTAAATTCTTAATGCTTTCCCAAGGCCAAATTTGGTCTTCCCACAGTTGGCTCCCCTCTCTTTCCCCAGAAGCAATTGTCTTGATCAAATAATCATTCCAATGAATTTTTATCAACATCCTCTAAGGCTCCTAATCAACCACACAGCCACTCCATGATGGGACACAGTTAATGAGCGGGTTAGATTTGCTTCCAGAAATATTAACAGCTGGATTTCAAGGTGCCAAATATTACTCTGACCTTGATGCAGAAATAGACATCACCTCCCCAGCCCCAAGCTACTTTAGCTTGGTGAGTTATTGATCTCAGGATGCTCTGCACAGATATCAATAAAACTATTTGGCTTATTGAAGGCCAGACCACACAGTTCTTACCTTGATATCATGCATTTCATCTTGAGCAAAACACAAAAAAGTGCTGGAGGAACTCAGCAGGTCAGGCAGCACCTGTGGAGGGAATGGACAGACAATGTTTTGGGTCGGGCTCCCTCTTCAGGCGGATTGGAGTAAGAGGGAGAAACCTGGAAAAGAGAGGTGGTGGCGAAACAAAGCCTAACAAGTGATGGGTGGATACAAGTGAAGAGGGGTCGATGGGCGAATGGGTGGACTAAGTCAAAATGCTAGAGGTGAAAGGGAGACAAAAGGGTGTCAGATAAGGAGAGAAGAGGGGAAAAGAAAGGTAAAGCCAGAGGAATGGTTATGGGTGGAACGGGAGAGGAGGAATAAAAGGGGAAATGGGGGACACTGGGATGAAAGATGAGTGTACGAAGGAGAGGCAAGTAGCCGGGTGATTGTGGGGGAGAGGGTGGGGGTAATGCTGGGAGAAATGTGTGCACTCCAGGGTGGAGGGGGGACAATGGGAAAGAGAAAGGAGTGGGTGAGGTGAATTATAATATTCAATGAATTATAATATTTATACGCTACCGTAGCGAAATATAAAGTGCAGTCTCTCCAGATTGTGTACAGCAACTCATATTTTGCTTGGATAGTGTACAACCTAACAGTATGAAAACTGAATTCAATGTCAAGTATTACTCTTTCTCCCATCTCATCCCAGCGCGCATGCATTTCTTCCACCGCCCCCGATCAGCCTGCTCCGTTCCCCTCCATCTTCCATCCCCATTTCCCCTTTTATCACCCTTCTTTCCCCTATCCTCCCACCCTCCACCAGATGCTTTATGACCCACTGAGTTCCTGCAGTCCTTGTATTTTGTTCAAGATTCCAGCATCTGCATTTTATTGTGTCGCCTATATGCGTCTCAGCTTGTCCAACTTACCATTAATTGTCCTTGACTGACTGACCAAACATCATTCTTCTTCTACAGGAAATGTAGTTTGAGTGAAGCACATTTTCTATTCATCTGGATTTTTAAAAACTTTTTTCCCCATGTTATTTTTGCCTTCAGCTCTCCTCGCTCAATGAGAAGAACCTTCAGCAGCACGGGCAACACGAGAAGACCAAACTCACTTGCTGCAAACTGGAATGTCAATTAGAAATCACCGTGGAAAGGTCCAGACTGAGCCTCGGCTTGGTACACTTACCTGCTCAGCACCAGAGCAGTTCCGGGGAGAGAGGTGTATCAAATCTTTGCCTTCCTCATCTGAGACAGTACATGAGCAGATATTTGTGTGTCACAAATCAGAGATGGAAACCAAGGGAACCGGGCTCAATGTGTATTCAGGATGGATTCTAACCACTCACATACAAAACAGCCATACCAAACAGGGGTAAAATATCAGAGCATTCTCCAATATAAAAAGAATGAAATTGGTCATTGAATACTAAAAATAAACTAGTCTAGTTTTCATCCCTTTTGTTCAATCTAAAACGTCTGCGTACAAGCATTGGATTTAAATGCCTCGGTAACCAATGTATTCTCTAACTTTCCTTTCATTAACAATGGAATATTTAAGCTTGGATTCTTCTAGATTTGAAACCAAGAAAGCTGAGGGCTAATGGCGGTGCTTTTAGCCTGATTCAAATAGGGCTTAAAACTTGTCAAGGAATTTAAATGAAAATTGCTAACATCTGAACAATGTGTGGAAAGGAGGAGTATTGCTGAGGGTGGTGAGGAGAGAGGAGGCAGAAGGAGAGAAGGGTTAAAGCTTGCTGAAACGCTGACTTTCCTTGTCACTTTGGGGTCTAACAGATAGTGCTTCAAAAGGAAGCCACTAAAAGTGCTAACAAAATGACATACTTTGTCTAAAAAAACTAAAGGCAACTGACCTTGCACCACCAAGACTGCCCTGCAACTATTCTCTCAAATAGATTGTTAGATCACAACCAGAATCATAACATGCTGATGCTCTGCCAAATTTGCCTCAATGCCTCCGTCAGCCTCAGTAAAAGCCTCTTCAGATAGTTTTAATGTTTAGCAACTAAATCTTTTAAAATGGCCATTATTGGCCAATCTTGAAACACCATCAGATTATTTTAATATGGATTATTTTAATATGGCGTTATTAAATGGAATTATTAAATATTAATTAATATTGGAAGATACCCAAGTGGAATCTGTCTTGATGCACTGTCCATACATATTTCCAATATGATGAATGAAAATAATACAGGCCAATTGACCATTCTCCCTGCACGTACTGATGTCCATTATAAAGCCAAATCCAGGATAACACCTAGAATATCACTGCACTGTAGTTCAGTAATATAGCATGTAGTATGTTTACTCACCAGAAAAGGCACCTTGTGTGAAATATAAAATAGGGTGGGATCATAATTGCACACACATTTTAAACATTCTACTGGATGGGAGTATTTCTAATATAAATAACAGGAAAGCTCATTATATTCCACTTTAAATTTACTGCTGACACAGTTGCCCCTGTTTCAACGTAAACAGTTTGGTGTTCATTTCCTGTGGGAGATGTCACAATACACTACATGGTAGGAGAATCACTGAATAACTTGCTTCACCGAAATACATTCGCCAAGGTAGGAGTCAACCATTATTAATCACTACTTGTTACACTCACGTTCATTAAAACCATTAACAGTCTTGATAACCTTTTTTAATTTATTTATTTTAAGCTCTTATTTAACAACAACACGAGAAAACCCCTGCTAGTCCACTGGTTCTCAATTCAGAATGATACACAGTAAAACAAGCTCGTATTTTGGTACAATATTTTGTGAAAGGAAGATAACTACAACCTCGCTGTATAGACCGTGTGTGTGTGTGTGGGCACCAAAAGTCTAGTTCATGGTATAATCATATATTGCATTCATATGCAAAGTCAATTTCAAAAGACGATGACTTCCTTCATTAGCAGTTACTCCTTTAATAATAATCAACACCAAGTTGATTTGCGTGTTGGTAGCTTTAAACTATCTTTTGAAATTTATTTTTATTTGAAATTTCTCCTTGATTATGAAGATAGAAACTATGTTGTCATCGTTTGTAGTTGCCATTCAGTGTGATGATTTTCATTGTATACAATGCTGCTTTGCACAGGACAGACTTTTTGTAAAATGTTTACATCTTTTACTTGGATGCCTCGATTGTGGGGCCGACAAGCTACAGAGTTATCTTAACATTTATATATTTTCTGTGCACTGAGAGTATAATAATGAACTGACAATCAGTCCAAGTTAATAAATGATCAACTCATAATTTTTATGTATTTTGTAATTGGATAAATAAAGCCTATTTGATCAGTTTTGCAAATGGATGGTCCCATTTATCTCCATGTAATTACTTTGCTTGATAAATACTGTTAGCAATAATATATAGGTAGTTCTCTTAAAACATGTTTCTACACTACAAATTAGATATACTGTAATGCGGGTGATGAACGAAGAATCATTACATGCAATACTTGGGCCAGATTGGTTTTCATGCGATTTTGATCGGAAACCAGAGAACCACTTAGAGTCATTCAAACAGGCTCAATTCGTTCAAGTGCCTGAGAATGCTGTTATTGGCTGTTATTGTACCTGTCTCAATTACCACCGTTGGCAGCTCATTCCATGTACCCACCACCCTCTGTGTGAAAATGTTGCCCCTCAAGTTTCTATTAAACCTTTCCATTCTCACCTTAAAGCTATGCCCTCTAGTTCTTTATTCTCCTACATTGGGAAAAAGACTGTGCTTTCACCCTATCCTCCTCATGATTTTATAACCTTTATAAAATCATACCTCAGCCTCCTACGCTTCAAGGAATAAATTCCTAGCCTGCCCAACCGCCCCCTATAGCTCAGGCCCTCAAGTCCCAGCAACATAAAAAATCACTGCACCGTTTCCAGCTTAATGGCACCTTATCAATAGCAGAGTGGCCAAAACTGAACACAATGTTGTAAGTGCGACATCACCAGTGTCGTGTCCAACTATAATATAACATCTCAACTTCTATCTCAATGCCCTGACTAAAGGTCAATGTACCAGAAGCCTTCTTCACCACCCAATCTCCCTGCAATGCCACTTTCAGGTAACTATGTCCTTGTACTCCTGGATCTCTCTCTCTCTCACACACACTCCCTGGGACCTGTGAAGATCCTGCCCTGGTTTGACTTCCCCAAATTCCATATATTAAAATTATCTGTATTAAATCCCATTTTCCATTTCTCAGAGCACTTGTCCAGCTGATCAGGATCCCATTGTAATTCTTGATAACTGCAGTATCTTAACTATCCACAATACCACCTACTTTAGTGTCATTAGTGTAAAGTTACGAATCATGACTTTTATCTTCTCATCCAGATCATTGGTAGAGATGGCAAACAGCAATCGGCTCAGCACAACACTGAGGCAACACCACTCATCACAGGCTTCTAGTCTGAAAACAACCTTCCACCACCATCGGAAGATAGACACAAAAAGCTGGAGTAACTCAGCGGGACAGGCAGTATCTCCGGAGAGGAGTGGGTGACGTTTTGGGTCGAGACCCTTCAGACCACCACCGCCAGACCATCCTCTGCTTCCTACCATGACGCCAATTCTGTATACAATTAGCTAGCTCTCCCTGAATCCCATGCAATCTAGCCTTCCAGAACAGCCTTCCAAACTTAAAAGTTACTTTAGAAATTGACAAGCAGAAAATAAGCCATCCGATATCTAAACTATATAGGGGACAAAATAAACTGTTTCCAACAAAAAAAATATGGAAAAATAACTTTGTTATGGTGAGCCTGAAACTCTCTCACCACTAACCGTATTTTCCCCATTATCATATCATATCATATATATACAGCCGGAAACAGGCCTTTTTGGCCCTCCAAGTCCGTGCCGCCCAGCGATCACCGTACATTAATACTATCCTACACCCACTAGGGACAATTTTTTACATTTACCCAGCCAATTAACCTACATACCTGTACGTCTTTGGACACAATTATTTTTATAACTCGATTTTCTATTACACTACATTTCTTAAAAATGCAACTATCGTGTTCAAGCAGAACTATCTGTAGTTAGGTGCCAGTTACTGATAGATACCATGACAAGGCCAAATTATCTTTACATGTTTAGTTTAGTGTGCCGAGGTACAGTGAAAAGCTATTGTTGCATGCTAAACAGTCAGTGGGAAGGCAAAACATGATTACAATCAAGCCATCCACAGTGTAAAGATACACGATAAAGGGAACAACGTGAACTACGTTTAGAGCAAGATGTTCCGAATCAAAAGCAATAACCAACATTTCTGTTATCTGCTCATACATGAATAGCTCTGTACAAAGCAATTGTTCTACAGATGGCGAATTAGGGGAATAGCATCGAATAAGCATGAGAACAGTCAAAGAAAATGATTTTTTGATGGACGGGAATGAGGTAAATAGCTGTAGGAAGAAAGAAGATGCGACAGGCCCAATATAACGGCCGGGGTAAAATTGTGGAGCTTCGCCTGCCCCACACAGGGTACTAAAACTCCAGACCACTCCTGCACACCACAAATTGGTCTTCAAGTTCAATGATACTACTGTTGTAGGCCAAATCGATAATAAGACCAAGTATAGGAAAGAAATTCAGAACCGAGTATCATTGTGTCAGTATAACGACCTAGGCCTTAATGTCAGCAAGAAGAGTTGGTTGTTAATCAAAAGAAGGGAGAAGATGAACACAATCCTGTCCTCATCGATGAAGCTGCCATCAGTCTGAAGAAGGATCTCGACCCGAAACGTCACCCATTCCTTCTCTCCTGAGATGCTGCCTGACCTGCTGAGTTACTCCAGCATTTTGTGAATAAAAGCTGCTATAGAGATGGTTGACAACTTCAAGTTCCTAGACGTCCAGCAACCTAATGTAATTTCTCCAACAACCTAATGTTGTCTCTTCATACCAGTATTAGATGATTATTTTCATATGTACCGAGATGCAGTTAAATATGTGTGTGCTATCCAGGCAAATCATGCCATATATCAATGTAATCATACCATACATGAGTAAAACAGGGAGTACAAAATGAGAAAGGAAACAGAGTGCAGGATATAGTATTACAGCTATCGGAGGGCATAGCTATAAGGTGAGAGGGGGAACATATAATGGAGAGGTATGGGGCAGGTTTGTTTACACAGTGGTGGGAGCCTTGAACACATTGCCAGTGGTGGTGGTGAAGGCAGATACGATAGTGGCATTTCAGAGGCTTTTAGATATTCAGATAGACACATGGAAGCGCAGGGGATAGAGGGATATAGATCATGAACAAGCAAGTGAGATCAGTTTAACCAGGCATCGTGTTCGGCACAAACATTGTGGGCAGTATTGTCTTATATTCTATCAAGAAAGTACAGATTAAAACAGGCATAAGGGCCTCAATGAGGTAGATTGGAAAGCCAGGAACAGATCTTTAACATATGAGAAATCTGTTCAAATGTCTAATAACAGCAGGTAAGCTATCTTGAATCTAGTAATACGTGCTTTCAAGCCTTTGTATCTTCTGTCTGATGGCAGATGTGAGAAGAGAGAATGTTCGGGTTGAGTGTTCCTTGATTATGTTGGCTGCCAGCCTGGGGAAGCTTTTTTCAGATGGAAGTCGGGGTGGGGGGTGGGATTGAAGTGGGCTGGTTTGCACGATGGACTGATTGTGTCCACAACTATCAGAACTGTGCAATTGCTGGTGGGCAAAGCAACTGGGGTACTAAGCTGTGATGCATCTCGATAGGTTGCTTCTGTGATGCAACTGTTAGAAATTGGTAAGAGTCATTGGAGATGTACAGAATTTCCTTCATCGTCTGATGATATAGAGGCATCGGTGTGCTTACTTGACCGTACCATCGACGTGGCAGGATCAGATCAGATTGTTGGTGATATTTACAGCCAGAAAATTGATCAAGAAACCACTTCAGTATATTTACTTTCCTAGGCAAGAAGATTCAGCATGTCCAGGAGGATTCGCGTTAACTTCTGCAGATGTGCTATAGACAGTATTTTAACAGGAAGCGTCTCAGCCTGGTATGGCAACAAATCTGCTCTGAACCGCCCGAACCTGCAGAGAGTGGTGAACACAGCCCCATTATTTCCATCCATCCAGTCTAATTTCATGATGCGCCATATCAGCCAGGCTAGAGGTAGTGTAAGAAAATAACTGCAGATGCTGGTACAAATCGAAGGTATTTATTTCACAAAATGCTGGAGAAACTCAGCAGGTCAGGCAGTATCTCTGGAGAGAAGGAATGGGTGACGTTCCGGGTCGAGACCCTTCAGATTGAAGAAGGGTCTCGACCCGAAACGCCAGCCAGGCTAGAGGTATCGTCATAGATGCCAGGCACCTGGCCATTCCCTTTTTTCTCTTTTACCTCTGAAAAGAAGATGCAGGAGATTGAAAGCTTGGACATGGCAACATCGGTACTGCATCTTCCCCACTGTTTCTTCCCAATTCCTGAATCAATCACTTCTTTCAGCGCTTCATTCCCTGAGGTGCTGCCTCATATTCTCATACATTCAGTTATTCCGTTATTGTGCTTTAATATTCTTTGAATGCTGGATTTTGCCCAACAATCTTGGGTTATTCTGCTGTTTTGCATTCATTGTTTTATTATTGTATTTATCGTTCCTGAATATATACTATTTCCTCAATAAGCTACATAATGCAGCTCATCCTGGTATATATGACATAATGTAGCGCATCCTGGTATATATGACAATAAACTAATCTGATCGTAATCAGATATGACGATAAGAATCTAAACCTGGGAGATGAAGATTTTAAAGATAGGTTTGATGGCAGATGTGGTAAGTAAGTAAAGGTTACTCAGTTAAATGCAGATGTCAATGCTGATGGGAATGACATGTTGTTATTCTATTAGGTGAGGTCAGAAAGGGGCTGCTCAATTAATATTATTCACCTCTTGTTCTAATCAAATGAAAAGTTAATAGAAAGCATGTAATTTACTTTGCCAGTCTTCATTATATGATGTAGATGATGTTCAATCTTAAAATTTAGCTAATTAACTATTTTTGGTGCATGCGTTTATCAGCAAAACCATTCTGATTCCTATTCAACCACTATACCCACCATGACCCAAGGATGAACAAATCCTATTTGATGAAGTTGACCAAATCCTGAGGCAGTTGAACAACTGGTTGAAGGGTTTCTGTATTTTTTCTTTTCTCTCGAAGCTAATCGACTGAGACCAATTATTTGAATCTAAAGTAGATAGGATGATTAAAAAATTGAGTTAACCAGCTAAGTATCCATATCCCTTGAAACTTAACAAGTAACCCGTTTATTTTAATGTCCCATCGCTGCACCTAAAGGATTTGTACTGAGCTGTCGTGCCTTTGTTATAGCTAATTTTGCCACTTCAACTGAAATGCATCAACGGATCTCGGTAATGGCAAGATGTAATACATGGATTTTAACGGGCACATTAGTTTGTACCAACTCTCAGACCACGACTACCCACATGTAAACACGGTTTCCTTCAGGGTATAGAAAGCTGCACAAGAATGCACTAGTATTGAAGCAAGCTGAAAGGGCCAGTTACACAGTATATCCACTTACCTGATATAATGGGTCAGGTTCATGTTGGAGGTTAAGAATGTAGATTGACTCCTTGTGACACATTCAGGACGATCGAACATGCTGTGTTAATGATATATTTTCATTATCTCACCACGTAAAAGGAAACAAGATATTAGAAATAGCAGAAACATGGAACTGCAATTGCTGGTATACATAAAATGGACTTCCACTTGTTAAATAGAATGTATTCTTCCTGGGTTCCATGTAGCAAAATTCCAGCAAGTGTCAAAAACTGTCATCTGCAGCCCCAGAGATGCTGGCAAATGCATCCTACTGTTCTCCCCAACATATGTCTACATGTACAGGCCGTACATTCGTCAGGCATTCATAGCTGCGGAGGACCTGTATAGCATACAAAAACCTACAACACATGACATTACTGTTGGTAAGGCTGGATTATTGGAAGTCTCAGACTGCAAAAGTCAGTTTTCAAATCTCCGATGCATGATGCAAATATCCGATTAGATATTCCTCAAAACAAAAACCAGATTAGTTAAGGGCAGAATGGGATCACAGGACGAGTTTGGCAGAAACAGCATGCATGGGGCATATTGAAAAACACGGGAAATATAACATGTCCCATTGCCATAAGCGCCTGTTGTATTTGCTTGGAGCACAAGGACACTTTAAGATGGGTAACATTGCAGAGGCTACAGGTGACATTGGAGCAGAATGTGGAGATCCCAGTGTAGATGGACTTGGATATTTTTGAGAAACCAGCAAGAATTTCAATTACAATTGAAAATGATACTGGGAAAAATGACGTGTCAGTTTAGGTGCATGCAATTTTCTTGAGCAATGAATAATAACAGCCATCAGGACCTGGTCACATGAACATATTTAACATTAAGCCAGCTAAGCTTGGGAGGTCAGAAGAAAGGAAAAATACATGTCATATGTTTACAAATGGCAGCAGGTCGTCTGATGGAAACCTCATAGCTTCAGTCTGCCCATTGTTTTAATAGTAACACAATTGGTGAAGCAAACACAATATGACAGCCACAGAGGATCGCAATCCAGTTTGCTCGCAGACAAGGACACATAGCCACCAAATACACCCAGAAAAATACTCTGAACACCACCTGAAGTTGACGATAATAGAGGCATCCAAACAACAGATAGTAATAAGCCAACACACTCTATTAACATAACGAGTCAGGGCATTGTAATAACTGTGGATTCTGCAGGTAGCTCGTCTACACATTGAACATGGAAAGTAATATAGTTAATGATCTGTCCACAATGCGCAATAAGATCTGACCTTAACTTGGAACTGGGATTGCAGCCAAACTGCTGACATCACCAGCATAATATTAATTTCCTTTTAACTCGCAGAGATCATTTGAGTTAAAGTGGTGAGCAGCCCATTAAATGAAGGTGGCAAATAATTCAAAATACAAATAGCAAATGATTTTGAAGAATTGTAATGATTTTAATAATATTTTTCCATGGCGCGCCCCAGAGATGAGAGGGAGAAGAGAGAGAGAGATACTTTCTCTTTTTTGCTGATCCAGGCATTACTAATCCTATAGAAATCCAGATGCACGAGTTACCGCCTTGTGCATCTGAGTGTTACCTTGTCTCACGTAGTATTAAGTACCCTTTCCCAGTTTTGGTCTCCTAATCTGAGGAAAGACATTCTTGCCATAGAGGGAGTACAGAGAAGGTTCACCAGATTGATTCCTGGGATGGCAGGACTTTCATATGAAGAAAGACTGGATAGATTCGGCTTGTACCTGCTAGAATTTTGAAGATTGAGGGGGGATCTTATAGAAACGTACAAAATTCTTAAGGGGTTGGACAGGCTAGATGCAGGAAGATTGTTCCCGATGTTGGGGAAGTCCAGAACAAGGGGTCACAGCTTAAGGATAAGGGGGAAGTCTTTTAGGACCGAGATGAGAACGTTTTTTTTCACACAGAGAGTGGTGAATCTGTGTAATTCTCTGCCACAGAAGGTAGTTGAGGCCAGTTCATTGGCTATATTTAAGAGGGAGTTAGATGTGGCCCTTGTGGCTAAAGGGATCAGGGGGTATGGAGAGAAGGCAGGTACGGGATACTGAGTTGGATGATCAGCCATGGTCATATTGAATGGCGGTGCAGGCTCGAAGGGCCGAATGGCCTACTCCTGCACCTATTTTCTATGTCTATGTTCCCAGGTTATTGGCACATCTTTTCCTTCAACACACTTCCATGGTACTTTATTGTCACATGTATCTGGGTGCAGTGAGATTCCCTTTTGCATAGAGTGCAGTAAAAGTCTTGCTACGCATAGGCACAATCATACTTAAAAGAGTGCAGGAATAGTAGATCACACTGATAGATTACATCCGTATACCAACACAGGTTCACGCATTACAGAATATACACATTTAGAGTTTAGTTTAGAGTTTAGAGATACAGGGCAGAAACAGGCCCTTCGGCCCACCAAGTCCATGCCGACCAGCAATCCCCGCACACTAAGACTATCCTACACACACCAGGGACAATTTACAATTATACCAAGCCAATTAACCTACAAACATGTACGTCATTTGGGGTGTGGGAGGACACCGGATATCCTGGAGAAAACCCAGACAGGTCACAGGGAGAACGTACAAACCGCGTACAGACAGCACCCGTAGTCAGAATCAAAGACGTGTCTCTGATGCTGTAACGCAACAACTCTACCGCTGTGACTCTATGCTGCCCGTGCGCCACCATGCCGCCCGTAAATCGCTGGCACCATTTTGGGTGATTCAAGTCCAAAATTGTTAACAGTCTTAAGGCTCGCTTTCCTGGCAGTGGCTGTGCTGAGTCAGAGCTACAAGGTCGGTCTGGCCAAGCGATGTTGTTGGCGTCCTCCACCACTGCTCTGCCACTCCAGGACACACCTGATCCATGTGCTCGGCTACTTGGAGCAGCACCTGATCTAATTGACCCTAGAGCTACAGCGGCCCACTCCACCAACGCCTCAATCGGGAAACCGACCTACGAACAACCCTTGCCTCACAAGGCCACTGCTCGTCCTCGGTCAATCAATCCAACCATGGCACTGGGATGTAGCATGGTACATCAGTCTAATCTTCAGCCCTCACACACTTTATAGATTCACAAGATACTTCTACAGGCATGTCAATACATCCAACATCAACTGTTTCAGACTTCCACTAACATTACTTAGAACACTCTCCATCAGGTGGCGCCACCAGCAGTCTGTCTGTCCTTTCTTCTTTTTTGTTATTTTTAGTATGTGTTAAAGGTATGTTTTAGTGTTCCTTGGTTTGTTTTATGTAGGGGGTGAGGGGGCGGGAGTTGGGGGAAACTTTTTTTCAATCTCTTACCTCGACGGAGATGAGATTTTTTTCCGTATTGTATCTCCGTCCCTCATTGCGGCCTAACGTTGTGGAGTTGGCGGCCTTTCCTGGAGACCGACCCGGCGCTCCAAGCCGTGGGAGACTGTGGGACTTTAACATCGCAGAGCTTGTGATCTCTTTGCTGGGGATCGAAGCTCCAACCGCGGGGCCAGTGGACTTTAACAACGTGAAGCCCGCAGTCTCTCGTAAGAAGAGGCCGACTCGGGAGCTCCACGCTGCGGAGAGAGTTTCGACCGCCCCGACGCGGGAGTTTCAATCTCCCCGATGGGGGCTTCGATCGTCGGCTGCGGGAGCTTTGATGGCCCCGAATGCGGATGGTTCGACTTTCCCGACCATGGGAGAACAAAGAGGACGAAAATTGAACTTTATTGCCTTCCATCACAGTGAGGAATGTGGGGAGTCACTGTGGTGGGTTTATGTTAACTTTTATTTTATGTGGTTGTGGGTCTTGTTGCTTTTCACTTAGTATGACTGTATGGTAACTCAAATTTCACTGTACCTTAATTGGCACATGTGACAATAAACTGGCTTTGACCTCTTGAAACACGAAGGAGCACAACAGAGTAGTACCAGCATTAGTAAACATCGCAATAAAGACACACAGTCATAGGAACTGAGGGTCATGTGTTAGATCCTTTGAATATATTTGCCCATTGCTAAATCATGACAGATCTGTACTGAAACTCAATTTATTCAGTTACCTTGAATCCATCATCTGCCTTTGAAGAAGCAATTCCAAGTTTCTGATACCTTTTGCATGACAAAAACTTTTTCAATTTCACTCCCAAATGGCCAAGCTTTCAAATTTCAGATTATGTATTTTTGCTTTCAATTCTCCCACCAGAGGAAATGGTTCTTCAAATCATTTCATAATTAATAACATCTTGATTCATCCCTCTGCCTTCCAAACTCACTGGAAGATAAATAACATTTATGCAATCTATCCCCATAAATTCGTGCCAATTGGTTAAATCTGATTAATCTATGGAGCATCTCTTCCAAGGACAATGTATTTGTTGAGCTCTCAGGTGCTCAAACCTAAACAAGGTATTCCTGGATACAATTAGATTATGCCTCCATGTAGCTGAAGCATCACTTCCTCACGTTAGAAGTCCAACGCAGGCAAAACAAAGGCTTCGGTCTGAAGAAGGGTCTCGACCCGAATGGTCACCCATTCCTTCTCTCCAGGGATGCTGCCTGTCCTGCTGAGTTACTCCAGCATTTTGTGTCTATCTTCAATATAAAGGCAACATTCCATGAGCTTTGTTGGTTACTCTTTGCACCTCTTCCCTAGTTTATTTCAGAAATAATAGGCACAGAAAATCAAATTTGCCAGTTTTTAGTGGGACTAGTGTGTCCTTAACATTGAAGTCAAATGTTAAAGGTGTGAGTCCACATCCTCAGACTGCACACTAATTCAGTTGATTACCGAGGGTGGGAATGATACCTTGCTTGCCCTATCTTAAACCCCAGCTCTAATCCCTCACCTGCAATTGTAGCAGCTTTCCACAACAGCTAAATAATCTATTACATCCGATGAGAGTACTTAAATCTTTATAAACTGAATCTCTGATTGGACGAACTACTTTATCTGTCTATAACAGTTTGCAACAGTGGCAAACCCTCTGAGGAAACGATTTCTCGGTTGTACATTACGAGAGAAAGTTGCACAAATTATTTGCCACTGGCTGCAAGTGTTTTCCTGTTCAGCCATCTGCTGTGTGTCTCTTTTAACTGCAAGCAGTCAAGGTTAATACATACTAGTTCAGAGCAACACCCCATCACTTTCAGCCTTACAGCTAAATCAATAGCCAACATTTTTCTAGAGCACTTTAGTCAATATACAACACTTAAGTTGTCTGAAAGAAATGGAAGATGCCAATAATCACTACTAATGCAGTTTTATTTCTCAGATGTCTCCTGTGATACCTTGTTACTGCAGGTGATGGTTCCTTGTTATAGCAAGACTCAAAGTAGAACTGAATAACAATTGTCTCCTTGAAGTTGCTGTTTTTATCTTCATGTATTTGATGCTCCGTTCAGGCCTGTAAATTAAAAGTTCTCCAACAAGCTCATCTTTGTTTTACTGATTGAAATGTTCTCCATTTCTAAAACAAAATGCAGCATCTTGAACTTAATGTTTTATGCATTAGTGCGTTACCCACCTTGTTAATAGAAATTTACATTAGTAGAGATTATGAGACAACCCGAGTCCATTTAGGCCAACTCATTGTTTTAACTGCAGGAATTTGGGCATGGTCTCAGCCTGGAAATCCAGATACAGTACTACAATTATACTGTAGGCAGCAACAGTCCACGGATATCTGAGCAAAGGGGAGTAAACCTGGTAAGCAGTCACAAACAGAACGCCTATGTCCTGTGAAATTCTCTACCAAAGGTGGCTGTGGAGACCAAGTCACTGAACATATTCAGAGGAGGTAGATGGAATTATTGATGCCAAATAACCAAGAATATTGGAAAAAAGCAAAAATAGGTAGTGAAGTGGATAATCAGCCACAATTACATTAGATAGTGCTGCAGGTCCAAGGGGCCAAATGGACTACCTTTGCTCCTACTTCTTAATGTTTCTACGAAGGTCAAGATGTGGGAGAGAGAGCGATGTAGGGTGAAAAGATGGGATCAGATCTTTCTCACATCGGCTTTCTATTCACAATTGCTGTCTGTTGTTATCACAATTTGTAGTTGCAAGCAGCTCAACAGCAAATAATCAAATATAGCAGTTCGAAAATTATTTGGATAAAAGAAGCAGCACAAATCTGTGCTGTAACTAACAAGCTGTTAGTCCATTTAAATGGATTAGTGCTGATGCGATCCGCAGACGCCAACGTAGCTGCCAACCGTCAAGGAATCCCTGGTTACAGGGGAATCCCCGGCCTTGCCGAGCGAGGATTGCAGGTACAGTGAGTACAGTGCCAGGAAACACCAGGGAGGCCACCATTGTGTCCAGATACGTGGCCAACGGGGAGGCTTACAAGACGGAAGCACAGAGGACTACGAACCCCATTCCCCCCACTCCTTACCATTCTACCGGCCAACGTTCAGTCACTAGAAAATAAAATGGAAGACTTAAGGGCAAGGCTGCTTTATCAACAGATGAGAGAATGCTCTGTGCTCTTTTTCACAGAGACGTGGCTCACCCCCAGGCTCAGCCATCCAGCCCAATGGTTTCTCCATCCATTGCATGGAGAGAATGGAGGCATCAGGAAAAGGAAGGGGCAGTGGCATTTGCCTCATGGTAAATTCTTCCCGGTGCTCAGATTGTAGCAGTCCTGTCCAAATGTTGCTCTCCGCACCTGGAGGCAAAGGGCAGTCCCTTCTACCTCTCACGGTAGTGCACCTCCATCATCGTGACTGAGGTCTACATCCCAGCCCAGGCAGATGTCCATCTAGCACTGGAGGAGCTGCACGCCGTGGTCAAGAAACATCAGTCGACGTACACCAACGCCTTTCTCATCATAGCCAGGGACTTCAACAAAGCCAGCCTGAAATCACTCCTTAACTACCTTCAGCACATGTCCTGCAACACCAGAGGATCAAACACCCTCGACCTCTGCAAGACCACCATCAGAGATGCCCATGGCTCCATCCCTCACCCTCACTTTGGAAAATCCCACAACTCGTCTGTGCTCCCTCTTCCTGCATCTCGGCAGCGACTGAGAGGCAGGGCACTTTCATCCGAGAAGTTAAAGCCCAGGAATTTGAAGCTGCAAGTTCTCTTCACGACCAAACTTGATCTTTCCACTAATTATCCAATTAATCTCAATAAATTATACAACTAATCATAGCCTACTGCACTGTCCCCACAATTGTTTCCCTTTTAAATATTCATCCAATTCATTTCTGAAAATTATCATTTAATTTACATCCACTATTTTTTTCTGGCAATTCTCTGCAAATCTTAACAATTCAGTACATACATTCAACTTTCTCATTAATCGTTACCTTAAATCTTCATTTTCTGATTCTATCTCTTCGCCTCTTGAATCAATTTCAGAATGCTCAAACATAACTTTTCTTTAAACCAGTAAACTCTTGCAGGGAAATAATCATTGAGAGTGCATGTGGTATGGTCCGAGCATTTTAGGTGCATTGGCAATTTCCACTTCACTGACGAAAATTCAACTCTGAATCCTCACTAATTATTTTACCTCACACTTATTTTTAACCTGACATCCATACCCTTTTGCACTGTTTAATGCTCTTACGATTCAATCAATGTTTGCTCAACATGTTCGCTCCAGATAAAACAATAAAACAACGAAATGAAAATCATTAAAAGTCAACAGAAAGCAACTTTGTAGCTGCGCTATGAAAACAATAACATGTTAAAACACTTACACTGCAATTTTGTCTGGCAGACTTACTGTAGGGAGACATAATTAAGACCAAGTTAATACAGAAATTCAATACATCAATTTCAATCGCTACAAATCAGATTAGAATTCAGTCTTTTCACAACTTTAATAAATCTGAACAATCAAGGAAATCTCTAGTTGCTTAACAGTTTAAGAATACTCTCAACATCAGCTTTGCTGGAGCTCTTGTCAAACTATAAAGAAGAAACTTAACCCCACATGAGATATGAATTGTGCTAAATTTAATTTAGAAGCATCCTGAGGCACATTTTGATCAACGTTTTTGGGGAAAGCCTATGGTGAGAATTACAGTACGTGTTCCCATAGAGGTTTCCACAACAAGTCCGTGAACTAAATATGTAATTTTTCACCATAATAATTGATTGGAATTATTTGATTTTAGTTTCACAGCGAGGCAATAGAAGGGAAAGAAGGATGCGTTTGGAGTAGGCGGGGAGAGACAAGTGTCAGAGTGAGAGTAAGTAGGAATATACGACATGAGGAGTAGGGGCGATTTGGAGAATGAGGGGTAGGTACTGAGGGGTGGGGGGGAATTAATCACAAGGGCTGGGAGGAGTAGGATTTAGAGAGTAAGAGGATAAAGAGGCGAATAAAAAGGCCTGAGTAAAGTTATACCAGGATATGATTTGCATACAGAAATTCTTTATTATATTGGATACTATTTTTTTTTAATCCATCATCGTGATAGAATTAGACTGGGATGCAATGCTACAATGGGATGCATCACAACCAGGTTTGGCAATTGCTCTGACCAAGAGCACAAGAAATTGCAGAGCTGTGGATCCAGACCATCATTCAAACCAATGCCTCCCACCCCACCACAACAACCCCATCTACACTTCACACTGCATTGGGAAAGAAGTCAACATCATTAGGAACCACTTACACCCCAGTCATTCCTCTTCTCCCCTCTCCCATCGGGCAGAAGGTACAAAAGCTTGAAAGCACATGTGACCAGATTTAGGAACGATACGATAGAACTTTATTTATCCCAGGAGGGAAATTGGTGTGACATCAGTACAAGATACATGAAACTAAAAGTTAAATTAAACAGCTTCTTCCTCACTGTCATCAGACTACTGAATGGAGCTCTTATAAATTAAGGATGTAGTCCAAATCTCCCAACCTGTCCCATTATGGCCCCTGCACTTTTTTCTATCTGCACTTTGTAGCTGTTTTATTATATTCTGCAGTCTGGTTATCTTTGCTTTTTATATTACCTTTTGATTGTACTCATGCACAATATGATTTGACTGGAGAGTACATAAAATACTTCGGTACAAGTAACAACAGTAAAACACTGCCATTATATTACTTTAAGCAAAGTAAAATCTCCTACAAATGCTTACAAATTGACAGCTTCAGGTCCCATGCTCCAATGCAGTATTGAGGGAGTGCTGTGTTGTTGCAGGTGCCATCTTTTCTATTAAAGTCGTTGAAATAGTATGAAAAAAACATTCATAAAGAAGATTGAGGGAGTAAGCCAGAATATCCGAGCTAATATGTATCACCAACTTTAACCACAAGCAGTTTCTGTATGTCTGATCACATCGCTACCTGTGAGCTTGCTGTGTGCAAACTGGCTCATGCTTCTCCCAGTGTATGAGTGACTTCATTGCAGCAGATCTTTTGGACATCCTGAAGTTATGAAAGGTATTATATCACTGCACATCTCTTTCTTTCTATGATCTAGGTTCTCACGACAAACCTTAATTCCTGTACGCCAGAATAAACCAATTTATCATAATATTAGTTTAATGGCGCTTAACATTTGTATATAAAGTTGTTCAATTGTTGTTTAACACAGCACAAAATTATTTCACGAATTGATTTTCATATAACACTAGCACAAGTGTGCCCGTTGGGCCCGTCCTCGTAGGGTTTCCATTGTAACCGGGAGGGGAGTGGGGGGAGGGAAGGGAGGGAGGAGGGGAGGGGGAGGGAGGGGGGGAGGGGGAGGGGGGAGGGGAGGGGGAAGGGGGGGAGGGAGGAGGGAGGGGGGAGGGGAGGGCGGAAGGGGAGGGGGGAAGGAGAGGGAGGGGGAACTCCCCTTTTCCCAGTACCCCTCTTTCCCCGTTGGGCCCGTCCCCGTAGGGTTTCCATTGTAACCAGAAGGGGGGGAGGGAGGGTGGAAGGAGGGGGGAGGGGGAGAGGGATGGAAGGGTGGAGGGAGGGGGGAGGGATGGAGGGAAGGAGGGAGGGGGGGTGTTAGGGGAGGAGGGGTGAGGGAGGTGGGGAG